>NC_068557.1:14860833-15162500 GCF_022201045.2 Citrus sinensis | reverse complement strand
CAAATGTTGTTGTTGTTATTATTAGTGGCCAATATTAGTATGTTTTATGTATACCCTCTAAAAACAATATTCATATATTACAAAAATATAAAGCATCTAATATTTGATATTTTTAAATAAAACTCATAATCAATCTCTTGTGCAAATTAATTCATACTATCTTAAGTGAGATTAATTATTTTATTTAATCCTTTTTGCTATAATAATTTTTTTGTTAAACATTAATCATATTCATAATGGTACATAACATGGATAATTACAATTTGAATGCAACTAATATTGAATAATGTTGTATTATGTTATATTTACAGTTATATAATTTAAGCATGACAGTTATATTTCTAAATTAAACTAAATTATTTGAGTAACATTGCACTCACTATATGGGTACATGATTTGTCTACTAAATGATGTGCAAGTATTATAAAATATGTTCAATCTTACATTTATAGCTATATTTTTTTGAAATTAAGTTAATTTATATCACAACTAAAAAAATTAAATTATTTAAAAATATGAAAAATATAAATTCATTTTCATAGTAAGCAGTATGTTTTACTAAATTTACTTTTAAAACATTTTATGCCATTGGGGAGAAATAGTCATTTAAATTCATTTTTATTTATACGTCTTAAACTTGTTATAATCTTTGCCACATGAAATATGTATTCACTGTAATTCTCACTAAATTTAATTTATATACTTTTATTCTAGTGGTAAAAGAAATTGAATTTGAATATAATTTTTTCAATTTATTTTTTTTAACTGATTAAGCATCATGTTACTGTATTACACAGATATTTACAACTGTTATAACAGTAGATTATTACACTGATATTTATAATTAGATATACAAACTAAGACTTATATTATTACATTTTAAATTCTATGAAGTAAGTGCCCAGACAAATAACCCTCACGGAGGAGTAGTGTCTCCACTCCACTTGCATTTCGTAAGGAAGAAAAACTTTGCAAATAATCTCCATATAATTATGTTTAATTAAGGGAGTTTGAGTATATGGGGACTCAAACTATTGCTCTCATAGTCATGTTTTACTTTAATGGTGTGTTTACTTCATGAAATGGGGAATGAGAATGAAGGAATAAGAATGAAATCTATGTTTACTTGACAAAATGTAATTTGGGAATGAGAATAAAATATGTGGGTCCCACATAATTTGGGAATAAGGAATGGGAATCCCATTCCCGGGGGTTGGGAATGTGAATGAAATATATGTTTACTTTTGTATTCCTCTAATTTTTTCATATTTTCCAAATTACCCTCATTCAAATCACAATTAATTTTATTATTTTAATTTATCAAAATTTTTATTATTATTTTAAATGTCATTAATAATAATAATAATTATTATTATTATTATTAATAAATTTTATTAACTTTATTATTTTAGTTATTATTAATTATTTTTATTTTTATTATTAATATTATCATTATTAACAATAAAAATAATGATAAAAATAATTAATTTATCATTATTGTTGTTATTATTATTATTAATAAAAATAATAATAACAATAATTAATAATAACTAAAATAATAAAGTTAATAAAATTTAATAGTAATAATAATCTAATTTTCATTATCTAGATATAGAAATGATATTAATTAAAATAATAATAATATTATTATTAACAATAATTAATAATAATTAAAATAATAAAGTTAATAAAATTTAATAATAATAATAATAATAAATGTTAATAATGATAATATTAATAAAAATAATAATAACAATAATTAATAATAACTAAAATAATAAAGTCAATAAAATTTAATAATATTAAATGTTAATAATGATAATATTATTAAAAATAATATTAACAATAATTAATAATAACCAAAATAATAAAGTCAATAAAATTTAATAGTAATAATAATAATAATATTATTATTACTATTAAATTTTATTGACTTTATTATTTTGGTTATTATTAATTATTGTTAATATTGTTAATAATGATAAATTAATTATTTTTATTAATTATTAATACTATAAGTATTTTGGTAAATTGATTTTCATTCCCATTCATCATTCCCATTTATTTTGTCAAATAAATACATCAATGACATTTCAGCATATTCTCATTCTCATTTATTTTTGCTGAGTAAACATTAAAATCGCATTCTCATTCCAACTCATTCTCATTCCCAGCCCATTCCTATTCTACCACATTCTCATTCCATGACGTAAACGCACCATAAGGTCAATGGTTCACCACTGGGCTAAAGCCTAAGTGGCTAATTTAGCTTAATAACAACTAAATTTACTCCCATGGATTCAAACATCAACTATTTTGTTTTTAATTCAAATGATTTACAACTGCATTAATTAGTAGCCACAACGTGATTATTAATATACTTACAAAGTAATATATCTCATCTATATTAAATTATCAATATATTTGTAGAAAATTAATTTTATATTAGCACAAAAGTTTAAAATAATCTTTTTTATGTAAAATTTAGACATAGAAAAATTTCATCTTGGCAGGTAAAACTACCGCCTCAATGAAAATATTATTTACAAATTACAAAAATGAATTTTTAGATTTTGAATGGTCACAACAAATTTATCCGTGGAAGTTTTGTCATACATCATCACTCTTTTGTTATCCTTTTTATTAATTCGAAAACTTTCACATTTTTTTCTAATTTCTACCGAAAATATAAATACTCACATTGTGACATTTTTGTTTTGGAAACCCTAGCCGCTCTTCTCAAATCGTCAAACACACTCACTCACGTCAAACCCTCACAAGCCAGCAAGCAAGCAGTTATCGCCGTCTTCATCCTATGCTTGTTACGTTCATTTCCATCAGCCACTAGTCGTCACCGCATCTCACTTTCTCTGTATGCAAATCCTAGACCTGCGAGCTGAATCAAGTGGTGGATTTCAATCAAAGGCCGTCATTGACCGTTTGAAAGAGCCATCATCTCCTGCGCTGCCAAAGCACGGAGAAGGTTGGGGATCAAATTCATTAAAACCGATCGGGTATAACTTATAAAAAAAAAAGGCAAAAACAGTGAAAGCCGAATCCCCAAACCTATTCGCAATTCACTTTTGCTGTGTTTCGTGGTTTGGATGGAGATCATGACAATAATTGAACGATGGGGATAAATATCAAAGAAGGAGCTTACATGTCCTATATATCTCTCTTTGGATGAATAACGAAGGTGAGCTTTCAAAGTACAGAGATTTACATGTTTTAATTGTCATTTACATTGCTGCATGCCAATTGCTTGATAAAATACCGCAACAAATACGGATTCTTGATTTTCTTATAAATTTATTTTCTTAATCTGAAAAAACTTTAATGTTTAGAGAATTTTGAAGGTTTTGGTGTATGCATTAATATTTTGATTCTATTTATAATGTTTAAATGAAGATGATACATCTAGCCTCTTTTTGCCCCTTGTTGTTTTTATTCTTGTGCTTTATATACGGTTCAAGTGTGATACACTTTAGTTTTTCTCAAGTGTTTGTTAGTATTTCCCGAAGCAAAATTTGTCACAGACTTTGAGTTCAAAAGTTGAAATCATAACTAACATACTTCGATTTTTTATTTTTCTTTTTTCTTCGGGGTCCCATATATCTTTCTATATGGTATTGCTTGAGAAATTGGTGTACTTAGATTGTAATATTCGGTAGAAATAAGCCAATATTTCATTAGGCACATTGTTTAATATGATAAGTACTGTATGGAAGTTTTACAGATAAGCTCCTTATATATTATGCATTATGTTTTTATCATATTGTTGCTTGGAACTTTAAAGGATTGGCCACATGGCTTTAGTCCTACAAGGACATTTTATATTTAATAGCTGTTTAGGCATTTTATTTGATGTTATTTGGACTTGTAGGTGTTAAAAGTTTTGTTCAGTAATTTTATAATTCAGATTCCCATTGTGATAAGATAGCAATTTTTATTGTGGGTTAGATTCTGTCAACTGATAATTAGCTAAAATATCTTACTAACCCCTATTGGTTAGGTATTTTTTTAATTCACATACTTGATTTTTATTTTCTTTTTATCTGTGGAATCCCATGTATCATTCATAAGAAACAAGCTATTATATAATCTATTCTTTAGATCCATTTATATGTAGTGGGCACTCTGATTTCTATTATTTTAATTTTTTGCTACTGTTACTACTCTTTCGGCCTTTCAAGTAGGGGTTAACATAAAGGGTGAGTATATTAGTACAAATTCAAACTTTCTTTTTCCAATTTTATGCAAAATAACCTACTATATTATTTTAATTTCCAACTTTTGTCATAGTCTAATGGGCAGTTGTCTTGTCATTATTTGGTTTCAGGTAAGAAGTGAGAAAGTTAGTGAGAGCATGAAAATTTTGCAAAAACTTGTTCATAGCTATGGTAATTAAGTAATTTGAGATCATTTTTTGTGTTTTTTTATTCACTTTTTCCTATCTTAAAACAAATAATGAGTTTTCATGTTTATAATAATTCTTATAAACTTCATATTGTTTGGTATAAAATTAGGTAATTGGAAAGGTCTCATGTTGGATGAAATTATCAATTATGTGCACTCCCTACAAAATCAAGTGGAGGTAACATTGCTACTAAAAAACCTTATTAACATAGTTATAATGAATTAATCTTCTTTAATATATTGTTGTATTCTTGTTCAAATTTTTATATTTTTATTTACTGAGTTTTGCTTTTTTTGGCACTATTTCTCTTAATTTCGTGCAATATTTTTTAATATTTCCAGGTCTTTCTATGTTGGTTTTGGATCATTAGAGTTGCTGATTGTGATTTATTGTCACCTATGGTTGCTGACTTTTGTTTACTGCGACTACTTTATTAAAGCAATTTTGGATATTGAAGTTTATGGCCAACTTTTATCAGATACTTCTGACCTTTATCGATATATTTTCTGAACCTTTAGACTTAAGATGTGTGTGTGTGTTTTTTTAAAGTAATTTAATCCTTACTAACATTTTCTAACAAAATCAATTACAGAAATGATCAGGAAAAAAATAAGCAAAATCATTGTAAAGTGTCTTCTGCGCATCGTGGTTGCTCAAGTCTCATGTGCAACATGTGAATGAAATAGTACTTGAAACAATAGAGACTTTGTTTTATGACTCTTATATTTACATTTCTTTGCAAGGAACCATACTTATTTGGATTTCAATGTCATGCTTTGTATTTGAATCTTTTGGATTATAATTAAATATTTTAAGTTCTTTTTTATGTGACTACAATTTTTTGATCAGTAGATTTCAATTTATGTGACTACAATATGTTCTTGTGGATGCTTTTTTTTTAATGATGAATAATCACTTTAATTTTTTGGATACGATACAAATAGTCATCAAATAATAAAATATATCATGGTTAAAAATAATGTGAGACTATATTACATATTTTTGTAATGAATGGATCCGTCACAAAATGTTAATTTTTACGACTAAATATAGTTGTGGCAAATGGTTACCTTGTATGATAAGAGATGATGGTCTTATAAAATGTTTTGATACAATGTAACTAGTCATGAAATAACAAAATAAATTGTTCATAATACAAATTTAAGACTAAATTAATTACCAACTGTATCTACAAAAATTGTCACAAATGACAACTACTTGAGATGACTATGTAATGTAGCGGTAAATAAACTTCAATGACAGAAAAATAACGTTGCTAATTGCATTTTCAAACCTTTAAAATGACGGATTTTAGTAATTATTGTGACTGTATTTACATACTCTTGAGACAAATACTATAGTCACTATAAATCATCTATCGTGACAAATGTCAAGTGTCATTGATTGCATTTTTGTATCTCTAATTTGACTATTTTGAATACCATTTGTGACGATTTTAATTGAACTTTAAGACAATGATTTTTGTCACAAAACAATAGTTTTAAATGACAAAAATAATTGTGGTCGCTAGAACCTTTTAAAACAGTCTTTCAACGACTAACGTATGACAATCTATTTTTCGTCGTAGAAAATATAAAGTGACTAACTTGTCATCTTTAGTGACTAAAATTTTTGTAATAAAATATCTTTTTTCTTGTAGTGTGTGTAGTTTCTGATACAAATGATAAAAGGGATATTAATATTAGATGATGCTATTTGATGATTTATATTATTCATGCAATCAAGTTTGTTCTTGTTCATTGTAGATGTATTCTCCATTTATCTTCCAAAGATAACTCTGTCATTAAACTGAAATTGACATAAAGGTTGCATAAAACAAGTATGCTGATTTTTTTCCTATTGAAAATAAAACTTATTTGATCTTACCCAAGAAGTTAGGACATGCATTGGAAATTTTAAATATTATTTATTTTTTCCCAACCTTGTTTTCTAATATCATTTATTTATTTATTATTATTTTCTTTTTTTGTATGCAGAGACTCTTGAAATATAGCAGCATTTGAAGTCTAGCTTTCGGAAGCTGTAAATTGATTTAGTTTTGTATTGGTTTTATTTGATGTAAAAAAATTTTAAAACATGTTTAGATGAATGGAAATTTTGATTTCCTTTACTTTTTAGAGCACTGGATAAATTAATAGTGCATTATAATTTCATTTACAAACAAATGCCAATAAACCATTTAAAAAAAAATTAAACACGCCTAGATCATAATCATAAATGTTGTTACTATATCGTTATATTTTCATAATGCCATACATTAGTCATATTAAACATTGAAAAATTATTTTAGTTAAGTCCTGAAAATTTGAAAAATTATTTAAAAGAGGGTGGTACTCGTTGAAACAAAAATGATGTTAACAAATTATAATTATTTAAGTGATAAATGAGCATAAATGTGAACAAAGGTCAAAATTTCAAATATACATGATGAAACTCATGATTGAATCTCGCGAGATGTTGAGTAATGATTTCAACCAAAAAATGATATTTCAACACTTAAAGTTTTGTAACTTGCAAAAATCAATTGCATAATCAAAATGTTAATGATATCTTAATAATCTAAAGGAGTGCAAAAATAGTGTAGGACATATGTACATTCTTATTATATTTAATTATAAATCCCACAGGATATGATATTAATAATAATAACTGTAGTAATATCCAACAAGCACACAAAAAAAAATAGAGATGTTCAACTAAAATAGATTAACTAAGCTTTAATCTTGTAAATTAAAGTATTTTTGTAACTGAACTTATATCATCATAGCTTTAGAAGCATAGCAATTGCAATCCTTCTTACTTGTTATTTATTTATTTACCGTTGATGTTATGAAAAACTAAAGCAATTAATTTGAAAAGTAAAGAGAAAGATGAAAATAAATGCATAGATTTATTTTTAATATAATTAAACGCTATTAATTAAAATGATTATAATGAGAATATATATGTATAAAAATTAAAAGCTCAAGTATACATACAATCAAATTCAAAAGATTGCATGAAGTAATGAAGATGAAAAAAAAAAAGGACTTAGATTATGGACTCAAAATGTTGAAAATGATGAAGGGTTGCAATAAAAAAATTCTTAGTATTATGTGGTAAATTGATATTTGTTAAAATAGTAAGGGGTCAACCATAATTTGCCTTATTGATATTATTGTTATTTTCAACAAGTAATTTATTATTAGTAAAAAAAGGACTTGAAACATGTACTGGTAGTGTTGGAATATAATAAAAATAATAGGAACATAAAACCATTATCAGAGTTTAACAAGAGTTGAGGAGCATAACTTAAAAGTTTGAAGAACTTAACAAAAATATGATAAAGTTTAATAATAAGTCGAGATCTAAAAAATGAACTTGAAATATCTAAGTAAAATGTTAGAAGTGGGAACAAAAGTAGAAGAAGTTAACCTAAAAGTTGAAATAACTTACCATGAATTTGATAAATTCAAACGTGAAATAAGGATCTGCAAAGTAAATTTGACATATTTACCTAAAATTTGAAATTCAATAAAAAAAGTAGAAATATTGAATCAAAAAGTGGTGAAAAAATAAGTTGGAACAACTTAGCGATAACTAGATAAAGTCTAACAGGATATAGAGATATAAAAAATAAACTTGAAATGTTAACTTAAAAATTTGAAATTTAATAAGAAGAGTGGAAATATAGAACAAATAACTGGTGGAAAAATGAATTGAAACAACTTACCAAGAATTTGATAAATTTTAACGGAAAGTGGGGATCTAAAAATTAAACTTGAAATTTCCAAACAAAAAGTGGGAATTCAATAAAAAGAGTAGGAATATAGAACCAAAAAGTGGTGGAAAAAAAGTTGAAGAGGTTAACCTAAAATTCGGAAAGAG
Organism: Citrus sinensis; assembly: GCF_022201045.2. Taxonomy (NCBI): domain Eukaryota; kingdom Viridiplantae; phylum Streptophyta; class Magnoliopsida; order Sapindales; family Rutaceae; genus Citrus; species Citrus sinensis. The sequence goes on along the minus strand of NC_068557.1, from coordinate 15,154,195 downwards.
TTACCAAGAATATGATAAATCCAACAATAATTAGGGATCAAAAAATAAACTTGAAACATTCACGAAAAATACTTAAATTAAATGAAAAGAGTAGAAATATAGAACAAAAAAAAAATGGTGGAAACAAAAGTTGAGGAGCATAACCTAAAAGTTCGAAGAACTTAACAAGAATATGATAAAGTTTAACAATAAGTTGAGATCTATAAAATGAACTTGAAATATTTAACCAAAATATTAGAAATTAATTAAAAGAATTGGAATACAAAAACAAAAGTAGTGGGAATAAGAGTGGAAGAAGTTACTTAAAAGTTGAAATAACTTAACAAGGATTTAATAAATTCCAACGCGAAGTAGGGATCTAAAAAGTATAAAAAGAGTGGAAATATTGAACCACAAAGTGGTGGAAAAATAAGTTGGAACAACTTAACCATAACTAGATAAAGTCTAACAGGATATAGAGATATAAAAAATAAACTTGAAATATCAACCTAAAAATTTGGAATTCAATAAGAAGAGTGGAAATATAGAACGAATAACCGGTGGAAAAATGAATTGAAACAACTTACTAAGAATTTGATAAATTTTAATTGAAAGTGAGAATTTAAAAATTTAACTTGAAATATTCAAACAAAATGTTGGAATTCAATAAAAAGAGTAGGAATATAGAACAAAAAGTGGTGGAAAAAAGAGTTGAAGAGGTTAACCTAAAATTCAGAAAGAGTTACCAAGAATATGATAAATCCAACAATAATTAGGGATCAAAAAATAAACTTGAAACATTCACGAAAAATACTTAAATTCAATGAAAAGAGTAGAAATATAGAACAAAAAAAATGGTGGAAACAAGAGTTGAGGAGCATAACCTAAAAGTTTGAAGAACTTAACAAGAATATGATAAAGTTTAACTATAAGTTGAGATCTATAAAATGAACTTGAAATATTTAACCAAAATATTAGAAATTAATTAAAAGAATTGGAATAAAGAACCAAAAAGTGGTGGAAACAACAGTAGAAGAAGTTAACCCGAAAGTTGAAATAATTTAACAAGAATTTGATAAATTTTAACAGAAAATAGAGATCTAAAAATTGAACTTGAAATTTCTAAACAAAATGTTAGAATTCAATAAAACAAGTAGGAATGTAGAACCAAAAAGTGGTGGAAAAATAAATAGAAATAATTTACCAAAAACTGGATAAAGTTTAACAAATTATAGAGATATAAAAATAAACTTGAAATATCTATCCAAAAAGCTGGAAGTTGATGAAAAGAGTGGAAATATAGAACCAAAAGCTAGTGGGAAAATGAGTTGAAACAACTTACAAAAATGTAGATAAATCATTACTAGAAATAAGAATTTGAAAAGTAAACTTGAAATATGCATTATAAATATTGGAATGTAACAAAATAAGTAGGAATGTAACTATTTTGTGATATGTTTATATTTTTTGTACTATTTTTAAATTTTAAATTATTACAATCTTTCTCCTCATTTAATTACAATTTTAATCTTTTTTCCAAATTTTTTCATAATTTTTTCACATTAAAAACAAATAAAAATATAATTTTTATTATATTATCCGGTTAAAAACCGATTGTACCGGTTGCATGCATGTGCTGTATGAGATACAGCGCTGCATGGTAGGTTGACTCATACAATTTCCGTATTTCCTCGCTTTCAGGGACGGTTAAAAAAATTTATAAAACAAAAGTTTTCTTGTATGTGGTAAACGCTTCAGTGATTCACATTTGCCGCTTTATTCTGTTTCCCGTTACCACAAAAAAGTCAACACACACAACGACAACATCGACAATAATAAAATGAACCACCAGAATCCGGAACCGGACCGTCCTGTTCTCCCGACACGTGTCCCTCTTATGACAAACGGTGCGCAACGCAAGATCGCAATCGCTGTCGACCTAAGCGACGAAAGCGCCTACGCCGTCCGCTGGGCCGTCGAAAACTATCTCCGTCCCGGAGACGCTGTCGTCCTCCTCCATGTCCGCCAGACCTCTGTCCTCTATGGCGCCGATTGGGGCTTCATCAACAACACGGAAAACCGAAACGACGACGAAGGCGGCTGGGGAGGCATCCAGTTGGACTCAACAGAAACGGACTTAACGGCGACTAATGCGAAGAACATAGCGGAGCCGCTGGAGGAGGCGGGGCTGCAGTACAAGATACACATAGTGAAGGATCATGACATGAAGGAGAGGCTGTGTTTGGAGGTGGAGAGGTTAGGGTTAAGCGCGATGATAATGGGGGGCCGGGGGATTGGGATTGGGGCGGTGCGGAGGAGTAGTGTTGGGAGATTGGGAAGTGTCAGTGATTATTGTGTGCATCATTGTGTTTGTCCTGTTGTTGTGCTTAGATATCCTGACGATAGTCGAAGTCAACATGATTCCAGAGACGACGCTGAGCTGCATCCCGTGCCTGAGGAGGACGACTCCGAGTATCATGACTTTTCGGATTGAACTTAAAAAGGTTTGTGTTTCGAGTTTTATGCTTTGCTTGCTTGATTGAGGATTTGTTTGTAATTGCCATACTTTTGATTAATTTTTTTTAATTTAAAAATAGCCGATATTTATTGATCACCTGATCGTATGGATAGCAAGGGATTAATAGCCACTTTAATCATAGCTTGCTAACAGTTGGTTTTTGATTTCTTTGAAATTGAGGTGTTGTGATTTTTAGTACACAAATGTTGGGGGAATACTTTGTTGAACAGTTATAAACATTATTCTGCTGTGAGTGCTTTGGTATGAGTTGCCTTCAAGCAAAACTAGTTTGTTTGCATGGTAGTTAAGAGAGGTTTGTATTTTGGACATCATATGGTTTGTGTCCTGACTTTTTATTATTATTATTTTTTTTACAGTGGCTTTGAGAGTGCTTTGCTAACTGCATTTTTCTGAAAATATAATTTGTGTTGTTTGCTGAAATATACAGGATAGGGAGAAGCATTTGATTATTTCTTTCTTCCAGAAGACATTTTGCTAAAGAAAATGCTTGAAATGCTTATTCTGGAAATTTCCCATATTGTTTTGTTAATTTTGTGATTTATTCTGTTGATTATATATATATATATATATATAGAGTGTTGTTCCAATCCGGGATGCCGTTCGGGAGGGAGGCTGGTGGCCTTTGGATTCAAATTTAAAGGCCACCTGTGGCTGCACATGGTGGGCTCCACCATGTACAGCCAACCGAAAAAAAATTAAAAGAAGGAATTTGGGGCCGTTGGACTTGAATCCAATGGCCACAAGTTTCTTCCCGGATGCTGTTCTCCTGGATTGGAACAGCCTCCTATATATATATATTTATATAATGCCAACACACAATTAAACCATATGGTTTAATAGAGTCAGCTTTAAATGCACAATATAAAATCATGTGGTTTAATAACATGTCTGCACTAACTCTATGAAACTACTTAGTTAACAGCGTGTCTGTATGAAAAAAAAATGAGGGCGCCGGCATGAGAGAAGAGCTCTATATATATATATATATATATATTAAAGAAAATGTTTTTCTTTTCTAATTAAAAAATTGAAAAAGAAAATGAAAAAAAAAGACCTGTTCAATTTACTTGGAGTAGTTGTATTTGATTATTTTTAGGGAAAGAGCAGTAGGAAATAAAGAGGATCATATTGTGTGGGAGACTTTGATAGGTGAACTGATTGGAGGATATTACCAATCAAAGTAGTTGTTGCATTTTGGAACTATTTTAGTGTGCTGCTCATAATCTATGAATATCTTGAAAATTGTGTAAGGCAGTTCGATCCAAAATCATTGATTCTTTATGACTTATTTGGAAAGTATATAACATACCAGTTAGTTATGTGGAGCTGAGTTTGGCATGTCGAAGCATTTTGTAACTCCAATTGAAGTCATTTTGTTTAGTCCTGTGCTAGGAAGAATAGTGACAACACTAAAACTAACAAGGCCGTATTTAAAGGTTCCACACGAGAGGTTGAAGGTTAGGAAGATTATAGGATGCCCTGTGGTTGAAGGGAAATTTGAATCACAAAAAAACTTACATCTATCTGATCCCAAGAAGTTTTGGGTGTGTTCTGGCTCGTTGGACTTGTGGAAAGCTTAGTTAATTCCTTCATTAAGTATATGCACTTTTTTTTTTAAAGGGCTCTCTGAGATATTATGTGAACTATGCTGAAATTCTGAAGGATCTATGAGGTTTTTTGGTTGGTTAGATTCTAAGGATACATCTTCTTTTCCATTTTCATTTTCAGAGTCCATTATTATCAGCTTTACAATCATCATTTTTTGTGTGTGTGTTTTTGTGATAGATTTTAGTTAGTTTCAATTTGCTTTGCTGCTATTGTTTTGTGTACAAACCCTTAGTTTCTTGCTGTCCTGAAATAAATATGCCGAGAGAAAGAAGACATGAAAATGAGAGCAGTCAAAATTATGAAATAGATGTATTTTTTAATAACTCACTGTTAAAAGAACTAGCTGTAGAAATCCATAATTGTGACCTTGTCAATGGCCACATATTTGTGAAATCACCTTTTCGATTTGTTGTATTTGGAAGTCATTTTTTCTTTATTGGGCCTCGTAGAGTGATTTCACTTCTGCTATTCAAACTAATGGAGGCTGTTCCTAACTTCTGCTGATTTGTGCTTAAGCATATTTTAGTCAATTGCAATGATATCAAGATGAAGCAGTGTAGGATATCTGTGGTTGTTATATAAACGGGGTTGATGCTTGTAAATCGTAACCTATAGTTTTGGGATCAGGTTTAACTGGTCAAATCATATTTCTTTGATTTAGCCCAAGGGTAATATTTGGCTGCACATTCAGGTGATTCATGGATAGTATATAATTCTGAGTGTTTGGATTCTTGCATTGCCGTCATGTTTTTCTACTCTCTTTTTTTCCCCAGTTGATTTACTGTATAACTAAGGTCATATCAACTTTCATCAATGTTGCAGAATATGATCAAAGGCAACAAAGTGAAGGCTGTCGGGTATAAAGAATGTGTGCTTTGATTTATGCATATATGTATATAGATATCTATATATATCGCAGGTGACAAAATGGCAATGTGTAATATCTGCCCTCTCAAAGTGGGGGTTTGGTTCGTTAACTGTATAGTATTGTGTTTTACTTTCTCTGGGATCTTTATAGTTTTACCACTGCATAATACTACCATGTAATGTATCAGAATCAGGTTTTGAATTTTTGGTTTGAGAAATAACACAGCTTTTCAAAATCAAATAAAATTTCGTCATTGCATTTATAAAATGTAGCACCCCGTTTTTGTAGTATTATACGTTGTTTTTCTCGCAACTAAAATGAACTATGAAAGAACCCTGCTGGTTACACAAACTCTAAAAATTGAACATGAAAACGCAAATTCTGGTCCGAAATTCTAATACATTGTTAAAACATGCCGAATGTATACATGCCTCTGCGTGGAAGAATGGCCAACAGCGAGGCAATGGAAGAGTAGCAGCATGCATATGGGCATGGTGTCATAGACAACCAACCAGCCAAGCTGCACTAACAGGCTTACGTAAAGTAAATAAAATTATGCGAAAACTTTTGCTTCTTCCTTCCCTTCTGCTGGCAAGTAGCTCTCCTTTTTTCCTGCAGTTCCAGATTCCCTCTCCATGCCCATTTCTATTTAGTCAAAAGCATAGGAGTTTCTAACAAGTCAGAAGTCTGCTATGAACATAGGAGTTACTAACAAGTCAAAAGTCTCACATACAACAGCAGTTCTGAGTCCATGACAACAAACATCTTAGAGTGTCTCTTAACTAGATGGCTCTAACATTATTTCATTGAAAAATAATAATAATAATAATAATAATAATAATAATAATAAATAACAATCGATTCCCGAGTAATACTTGACATCACCAGAAAAGCAAAAACACAATAAAAATGAGCTATTCAAGGTCACAAATTAAATGGAAGAATGAACTTAGAAATGAGTTGCTCAAATATATTTCAAGTGTGATAATGCCAAAGAAAAAACCACAACCAAAAAAGGGAAATGCACCAACCAGATGTTCAAGGCACAAAAAAACATCTTAGAGACTGCATGCTCTAGAAAAACATTTTACAGACCACCTCCCAGCATTTCTTCACTTCGACTCCTGCGCATAGAAAACTCTGATTTGAGGTTCAGAAGCCTGCTACCAGTATCAAAATAGTTATGCCGATTATTAGTTGTTGCTTTAGTTCCAATTGGTGGCAGGTGTGCATGCCTGCTCCTTGACTTTTTTGGTGGAGAGAATGCGGCTTGACTTTTGCGGCCATGAGTCGATAAGGATGACCTATGGGTACTCTTCCTTGCAGCTTTGTTATCTGATCTAAGGCCACGATCAAACAGATGGGCACTGATACCTAGCCGAACTGACCTATCAGAAGCATCCTTCAAAGTGCTAGCTTTCATTGGCTGCCGGTTGAAGTAAACCAAATGAGGAAGAAGGCTTTGTAGATTTTTCTTCAGCTGCTCATCCCCTACATTCTTCTGTGCAGGGTTTCCTTCCAAGCTAATAGCTTGCAAGGAATTGTAATTAGCAGCAAGTTGACCCAGGCATTTAGCTGTAGAAATTTTGTTGAAACGCAGATCCAGCACAGTCAATTTCAAGAGGCGGTGAAGACCCTCTACCTCACTTATTTTGTTTCCAGCCAAGTATAACTCTTTCAGAGAGGAACAGGATGCCAGACCTTCCAATAAAATTAGTCAGAAGGATGCGTTAGAAATAGGAATACAATGAAAATAGGACAGCTAACTGTCTGTCAACTTGTAATACAGCACAGGCCATATACATACCATGTCCAATTCTAAGTATTCGATTGTAGCTCAGGTCGAGTACACGGAGGCGGGTAAGTTCTCGCAAGCCCTCAATTGTGGAAATATTGTTTTTTGACAGATTCAGTATATGAAGTCCTCGAGGAAGAGCACCAGCAGTGATCCTCACTACAGGGAGTAAAAAGGACAGGTAAAATAATCAACAACAGCTATACTTTCTTGGATTTGGGTTATGCTAGTATAGCATAAAATAGATGATAAATGCACAAGGATAGAGCTGCCAATAGATGTGCATACCTATAGCATTTCCTGACAGATTAAGCACCTTTAGGCTGACAAATGCACTAAGAAATGGGATGACAACCAATCCATGATTTGACAGCTGAACTGTTGTGGCCGAGGCACTCAAAGAAGAGATATATTTTGTTACAGCTTCCATGCCAGCAGTTACCTTACCATCCACTTTAACAGCAGTTGAGCCATTCAAGACTTTAGGATCTCGCTTCACCTGATCATTAGAAACAGATGTTTCATCTGATTCTTCCAATGGGCTGCAATGTTGAAGATCGTTAACCCACTCCTTGATGCGCTTAATCTTAAAATGCTTGCTTGGCAATTTATCCCACTGCTCATGCAAGGATTCCCCTTGAAGTTTTTTCACAGAATTCTCATCTGGCATCACCCAATCTTTTGCTAAAGCAGAATAATTACAAGAATCATAGCAGTCGTCAGCCCGGATCCCCAAATTTGTTTTTTCCATTTTACACATATAAGCATATCTTTCTTGCTCTTCCATAACCTGTCCGTCAATGTTCTGAACTGAAGTATCTTTTTCCCACATGCCCAAAATTTGTAGATCATCAGAAGATCTGGAACGAGGAGCAAAATGTTTAAGAGTAAAGCATTCTTCGAAAGGACACATAAAACCTTTGATGTTAGGCATAGAAAATGATTTTATGATCAAAGGAGGGGTATAGGGCATAAGGCCTGTATAATTATCAGCAGAGTCACCATGACCAGATATTGGGGCATCGTTTTTATCTTCCTTCTCTGAATTAAGAGGATCTCCGATTGAGAATATAGATTCATTATTAATATGAGCTGACATTAAGTGTGGAGCTTTTTCATACTCACTGGGTGGGCTTACAACCGGATCATTTCTGCCATTTTGTGTTGTCTGACCATTTTGGTCATGGGAATCAGAAGAGAATCCCTCAGTCTCCTCTTCTGTATCATTTTCACCAGGATACTTCCCCTCCCAGCATAATCGACTTCCAAGAGACTGACTCTTTTTCAGCCGCCCCAACTTACGGATTCCTACGTCATTTTCAGAATTGATTATGCCCGTTATTTCGTCTGATTTCCAGACATGTTCAATTGAGGAAGAACTTGCAACATGCTTGGCATCGTCATTGATTTGAGTACGTCCAGGAGTACTTAATAAAATTGTTTTTGCATTCAAAGAATTAGGTGAATCTTTCATTGCCTGTATTGCTGCGAAGTCGTCCAAACTTTTCCGCATTTCCTCAACTGATGGTTGAACTGTTTTCTGAGGGAGAGGATAATAATCAGGAATCAGACATACAAATGAAAAAAAAAAGTTCCCAGAGAGATTAAATCCAATCTCAGGAAAACAAATTGATTCTTCCACTTACCTTTGGTCTCTGGGAGTAAGTTCGAGTACTGAAGCATGAAAATCTGACCATTGTAACAATACTGACCAGAGCTACATCGAAACAAGACCTTTTTTGTTTAAAAGAAAAAAAGAAAGAAAAAAGAAAAAACTATGTATGAACAAATAAAGACCTAAGAGGCAAACTGAGGTCTAGCTTCTGAAACTTAGCAAAAGGTGACCTTAGCCATAATCAAGCGACAAACCCACAGAAACACGACACAATCTCCAAACATGAGATGACCTTGATCTTCTTAAAACAAAGAGCAAAATTATTCCCTCCTGATCACCCCACACCCACTTAGAGGTGCGAGAAGCGTTCAAATATGCCTCAGCTGCCAGAGTGAAAAAAGGTAGTTTCCAACCAGGAAAACCCAATCCCTAACATGAACAAGAGAGTTTAGCCTGTCAAAATGAGAAAAGAAGACAACCCTTTTAATCCATTGATCATCAACAAAAGTATACTGGACATTTAAAAGCATAACTATACAAAGAAACACAATAATCTCATAATATTTTGCTCAAAACAAATGAGCATTATTAACAGGCTTAGCTTTTCCATTTTGCTATTGTGTTTCTCTAAAAGAAACATACATATTCATGAAATTGTAATAGCTAAATTCCAAAAGTATCTATCGTTTCCTTAGCTTTATGTTCACTTTTCAATACTTCACATATATCTATCAGGTACAAATTGGATTAATGACCCAGATAGATGTTACGATAAGACAACATACACAGATCCAAATTTATTAATAAAACAAAAACAACCCGTAGGCCGTAGCTTAATAAATCCTTTTTTTATCCAGAATCTTTAACAAACATCAATAAAACTGATTCCAAACAATTAACAAGAACGATTTTAACAGCCAAAAATTATTTTAAAAAAAAACTGACCTCTCTCCAGCCAGATTTTGTTACGAGAAAGGCAACGTGATAAACGAAAAACCCAAAACAAGTTTATGATTTCGTTATATCAATTGGCTTTAACGGTGAGGCAAAAATTAAGCTTTGAAAAGGCCAGCCAACCCTACGTTTGAGTTTTTGATTTATAACCCAAAACAACGGCCCTGATTTATTTATTTATTTATAATTTATATTTATTTTTATTTTTATTTTATTTTTATTTTTTGGCTATCCTTTTAGGGGCTGTGAATAAAAGATAATTTTTTTGTGTGAAAAAACCGAAAAGAAGTGAAATTGAAGAAGAAGAATTTGAATTGGATTCGTTTATTTGATATTTTGTTATTTTTTTCCTTAGAAAAAAATGAATGGAAGGGAGAGAATTGCGTTTGCGTGCGCAGAACAGAGGAGACTTTTGTGTGACTTAGAAGAGAAGAGCGGACTTTTTTTTTCTCTCTTTTTCTTTTCTTTTTTAGTTTTTATTTATGCTCCACCTGCCCTACCCTATCCATGTACATCTACTAAATCGTATTTATTTTATTGATAAAATAATATATTAAAATCTAAATTCTATCCAGGTAAAAATTTATTTCATTCATTTAGTTTTTGTATTTTTAAAAATACCTCAAAACATTGATATCCTTAAACTATTAACATCTTTACTGTTACTTTTTATTTCTTTTGACTTACTTTTAATATTTTACCTTCTTACAATAATTTTTTTTATAAAATTAATAAAAAGAAAAAAATTAAATTATCAATTTAACCCCAAAAATAAAATAAAAATAAAAAGAATATATATTAATTTTTGTGAAAGCTACTTGTTTCCAAAAAAATTGATTGTAAAAATAATTAAATTACCTATTTTTTGGGACATTAGTAATAAAAAAATTAATATATTCATTCCTCAGCAGTGTGTTACAAAAAAGTAACATATATTAATTTTGTTTCTATTTTATTTTTTGAGATTAAATTGATAATTAATTTTTTTTCTTTTTACTAATGTCCAAAAGCAATATTGTGAGAGGGTAATATTGTAAAAATAAACCAAAAGCAACAAAAAGTAAGAGGAAATGTGTTAATAATTTAATGTCGGGGATGTTTTGAGGTATTTTTAAAAATATAGGAACTGAATAGATATTAACATCAAAATATAGGGACTAAACGAGATTTTATCCATTCTATCCTTTTTTATTTTAATTGAGAGGAGAATCATGCAGTTAATGGGCTAACCTAAATCATATTTGTTAACAATAATGTTATTCCAAGTATTTCACTATCACTAGTGCTTTCTATTAAGATTAAGATGGGTCAAAAGGAAAAAAAATCTTTCACATATGCATGTCATAATTCTATGGCATAATTGTACATACATGTCTGATAAATACAAGAGTTTGCTAAGTGAAAATCACAAGTAATGAATTTAATATTGAATAATCTATATTTCATCCTTAAAAAAAAGAATGAAAATCGTTCTCGTCATAGGATGAGTTGAATGAGGACCAACAAGATTCAACATCAATAGATCCCCCAAATAGCAGTATGGATCTTTCTAGCGGGATGTGACAATTGAAGACAATGATGATACATTAAATTTCATCTTAAGATTTCTATTGTGTCTATTACATTGCAATATCACAATGGATGCAAAATGTTAATTATTTGCTTTTCAGTTCTCCTGATTTCATTCCACTTTTCATATTGATCTCCCCCCTCTTTAGCTTGCTTCAACCTCTTTACTAGCTCCTTCAGCTTCCTATCTCTGCCACCAAATTCTTCTTGGCTCCAAAGAATTAGTTTTGCCATTGATCTTTTAGCAATATTTTGAAACATATGGACAAGACTTGCCTCGGTGCTAGTGTGCTATTTAGACCACACCTCCTTCACAATGTTCCTACATGTTTCATAAGAGCTCCACATGTCTTCATAATGGATTCTAGTGAAAGTTTTCTTCTCATACACTAGGCTTCTCTGTCTCCCTTTAATCTCCACCATGACTAGGTTGTGATCAGACTCCCAATGAACTAAATTTGTGGCCAAGTCATCATAAAATTCAGTTTTCCACCCTTTATTACACATAAACCTGGATATCAAACTTGGTCCAAATTGCTTGTTTGACCAAGTAAACAAGTATCCTATGCTTCCTAAGTCAAAGAGCTTGCAATAACGAACAACGACTCTAAATTCAGCAATTGCCACAACATTTCTATCCAACCCTCCACTCTTCTCATTTAAGCTAAGGATCTCATTAAAATCTCCAAAGCATAGCCATGGGAGAGTAGACATACCTACTAATCTTCTCAATAGTGTCCATGTATGTTTTTTTTGGCTTGCTTCAGGGTGCCTATATATCCCCTTGCCTCTCCAAACTTTATCTTGTGTGTTGTGGACTTGGAAATCAATGTGGTGCTTGCTGTAAAAGCAAATTTGAACATCAATATCAGCTCTCCACATGAGAACTAGACTTTGACTTCTTCCAACACTATCTACACCAAACAATTTTCTAATTGCAACTATTTACTTGCTTGTTTAACTTGTTCAGTCTTCAACTTAATTTCACAGAGAAACAAAAGTTGAGGCTTGTATAAGTGGAGAATTTTCTTTACAGCTAGGCGCATTCGAGGATTCCCCAAACCTCGAACATTCCAACTTATAAGCTTTATGGCTATCGGCAGGGCTGTTCTCCAGCCTCCGCCGATAAATTTTCAATAGACATCTCCTCATTTTGTGTCGAGACATGCATTTCTTCCTCCCACACTAGTTTGAGCTTTGTTGCTGGAGAGGATATTTGAATCTGGTTTGCCCGCGTAACCACTGGACTCCTTAACTTCAGCTTTTTACATTCCCGGCTTGGTCTTATTTGATCCCTCATAGCTCTCTTTAGTGAGGCCGGCCCAATAACACACATTCATGTCACTGCCCTTTCTCTAGCTTGTAACTTCCATTTTTTTCCTTTTAACTTATGTATTTTGGCCAGAGGTGTGATTCACTCCAAGTACTTGTTTGCAGCCCATCTTTTGATCTAAAGTTTCAGGGCCCAACAAGCCCATTGCCTCATTTCCACCATTCACTCCATTTTCCCACCTCTTTTCTACATTTTTTCTCCCTATAGTTTTCTTTTCTCTAGGCACCTTCCCCATATCTGTTGCAACTACTCTCTGAATTTGAGCTATAGCTTGCACTATATTGCCATATTTAATTAATGAGCCCTCACCTACTCCTTCCACTTAGCTAATCCTCATTGGCTTTATGTTCCCATCCGTATCGGGTTGGTTTGACCCAAGTGCATTCTCTTTTCTCGGGTTAGGCTAACCCATTTCTTCACAAGGTTGCTCTTAACTCACATTATTTTCTGATGCTGCGTTTATGCTCTCCATCGCTCTTTATCTCGATTTTGCCTTATTCGGTCTGCTTTAGTTTGTGCTTTCATCCTTGCTCCAAAGGCTAGTTCATCATTTGGCTGCCCTTTGTAGTCAAGACATTCTTTGTATTGATGCCCAATTATTCCACAGTAAAAATGGAACTCCGACAATCTTTCATAGGCTACCCTCATTGACAGTTGCTCTCCATCTTCCAGCTTTAAGACCAATCGATTGGTTAATGGTTGTGTGACGTCCACCAGAACTCTAATATGTGCAAAGGAGCCAATACATTCCCCTATTTCATTCGTTTCCACTTCTTCCACCTTACCAATTTCCCCGCTATCTACTGTACAATCTCCTTATCCATGCACATGATGGGCATGTTGTGAATTTACACCCAAAAAGAGGTGTGAGTGAAAGCTTGCTTTTTGATATCCCTAACACCAATTAGTTCTGCTAGTATCATTAGCGATTTGTCAAAGTGCCATGGCCCCCTGTAAATTTTTTTTTTCACTTTCTGAAGCAAACTTAAAGACAAAGATGTTGTCCCTAAGCTCTCCACTTTCAACTCCTTCGTAGATCTCCAAGCTAGCATAGCTGCCTTAAGTCCTTCACGGGGCACACTACAAGCATGAAGAATTTTCCCAACCAAGCAGTGTGCAACTAATTTTCCCCTTTTGTCTTTATTCTTCCTGCAAAATTAATCATATTTTCCTCATTTGATTTCAAGGTTATAGCTTTACACCTACGTATGAGTTCATCATCATCAATCTCTCACTTTTTAAAGCTAAAGCTTGCTATTTAATATTGTTACCTTCCCAACCAACCAACTTTACTTTGTATATTTTCCTAAACTTCGATAACCCCTGAGCAAACCCTATGTTATTACTATTAAAAGATTCCACCCAGCCACACCCAACCTATGAGTGACAATCTGGATCCACTAGAAATCCTCGTAAACTTCCCGTCTAGGTTCCTCTCAGAGAGAGGGTTTAGAGGAAGACTAATGCTTAGATTATTAGCAAAATGGCACACCAAAATTAACCATATATAATATATTCGCATGCAAAGGCATAACAGTCCATTGATAATGGGCATCAGGGATGTTTGGGGATTTGGATGACACTTATTGTTGAAGATCATCCTTCTGATCAAGCATCTCAAACAGACCTAATGCCACCACCAGTTCAGGAACACTCAACAAAACCATCTTTAGCATCTTGGTTTACATTTGATGACATTCCTTGTCACAAATGGTCTGCCAGACTCCAAGAATTTGCTGCATGGATTGATCTCCAAGGTACCAAACCTAATGCTCAACCCCTAGCCGTTCTTCGTGAATTCATGGCCCGATCCACGGGTTCTCTACGAGACTGGCTAGAAAGCTTAAGAGAATACAGACAGATCCAATTCATGGAATCCCCAATTGGAACTGCCCTCAATATTATTCATGAACAATTCATCGGTGAAAAAACTGCTTCCACTGATGCAGACAGGAAAGACTATCACCATATGAAGTGCTGTTCTCTCAAAAGGCACCTTCTAGATGCTCATTACAAAAGAATGAGTATTCTGTTTTACAAGTTGAATGGATTCAATGAGCCATCTCTTAAACATGTCTTCATAGCCTCTCTTCCTTCTGAATTACAACCAGATCTTCAAAGAAAACTTACAGCCACTAATCTGAGCATAGCTGATATATGGCCATGCTATCTCTTGAAAAAATCCGTGAGCAAAAAGAATTCTTCAAAGATCTCATAGAAGACAAAAAATCCTTTTCTCAGGCTTGTCACAAACCTTATCTCAAAATCGAGTGTAAGGATGAAAAGAAATGTGTTTGTCCAACCACCAAGAAACGGCATTTCCAGAAACACTTCCACAAGAAATCATCCTCCAAAAAACCCTTTTGGTATTTCAAAAAGAAAGATATTTCTCAGTACCGAAAGAAAAAATCCAACTGTTGTTTCTTCTGCAAGAAACGTGGTCACTTTGCCCGAAATTGTCCCCATAAATCTGCCAAAGCTGTTCATCTTATCCAACATCTTCAACATTCTTCTCTGTTATCTGAGAATGAGGATGTCGAATCAAATTTTTCAGAACAGTCAGCTCAAGATGACCAAACTGCTTTCCTTATAGCAGAATCCTCTGATTCTGAAGATATTTCCGTCATCTCTACAGTTCAAACTGTCAACTATGTTTCCTCCATGCCTAGACCTTCTCTCAAGATGTCCATCCTTCCTTATAAATTCCATAAACCTGTTCCTGTTATCGGGTTTATTGACATTGGTGCAGACACCAGTATGATTGATCCTTCTGTTCTTCCATCAGACTGTTGGGAACACCATTCCAAACTTTTCAGAGTAGTTAATGGTGAAACTTTTGAAACAACTTTGATTACCAAAAAACCCACTAACCTTTTCATCTTTGCTCGATTTTGACTTCCATGAGGAAGATGAACCCAAATTGGTTATAGTGGAACCTTTCTTTTTTAGTTGTCATTCCACTTTCACGGCCATGTGAACCATGTCTTCCAACTCAACATAGTGCTGCAAGTCAACCACATTAGCAATATCTTGATTTAAACCATGTAAAAATCTTGCCATAGTGGCCTCTCGTTCTTCTTCAATGTTGGCTCAAATCATGATTATTTCCATCTCCTTGTGGTAATCTTCCACACTTCTAGAACCTTGTGTAAGACTTTGAAGCCTTTGGTGCAGCTCCCTATAATAATGACTAGGAACAAATCTCCTCCTCATGATGGCCTTCATCTCCTCCCAAGTGTTTATAGGCCTTTCACGATTTCGTCTCCTACTCAAAACAAGTTGATCCCACCAAATAATAGCATAATCAGTAAATTCAACAGCAGCTAGTTTTACCTTTTTCTCCTCAGAGTAGTTGTGGCAATCAAATACTAGCTCCACCTTTTTTTCCCACTCCAAATAAACTTCCGGATCATTTTTACCTTGAAAAGAAGGAATTTTCAGTTTGATACTCCCCAAATCATGATCTATATGTCAACAGTGGCCTGGTCATCAAAATCATCTATGTCATCGCCATCTTCTTCTCCCATGACAGCATGCCCTTGATTACCTCTTACATTAGGAGCTATTGGTTGTTGCCCCCTTTGTAGATTGGCTATGGCAGTGTCTTGCCTCTCCAATTTGTCACGAATCTCTCTAAACATTAGATTCATGTGCTCAAATTGTTGTTGCATGGCTTTGAGCATGATTGATTGGTCTATAGAGTCTTGATCTTTTGACATATTTGTGATCTGAAAAGAATGTTAGCAAAAAGACATCACAATACTCCCTCAGGTGTTTCACTCAATTTGATGTCACTTAACTCTCGTGTTTAACACACAAATTGGCTTTTACCCTCTAATCATCTCACAAACTTTTGCCTTTTACCACACTTAATTCTCTCTTTCAGTTCTTTATTGAACTAAATAAACAAAATCAAGAAAAAAAAACCCAAGTGGCACACCAAATATGACAATCCAGCACACTAACAAAGAAAAGAAATTAAGAGGACACAAAGAATGAAAAGGAAATTGAAGAAAGGAAAGCAAGCAAGCAAGGCAACACAATTGATATGTGTGTAAACTATGCCAAGGAAAATGAATAACTAAAATTCAATTTGATGAAAGTAGAAATACTTGAATCCTTTTGTAATCTTTTTTTTGTACGTTTTTCTCTTTTTTTATTTTGATAATCAAAATAAATAAGACATTCAAACCTGATTAGAAACTAGCTCTGATACCAAATGATGCGAATCTCACAATGAAACTTTGAAACCCACACTTAATTTGTAGTTTCAACTTCCCAAGAAAGTTCTAAACAGATTTATGATAAACAAAACTTTGACCCAATGCTTAAGAAAACATGAACCAAAGGTATAGAGAATGATATTAACGCCACACTCAAAAAATAAATGAGAAGGTGAGTGATAAGTCTAAATTTAGAATGCCACAAGAATGCAAATTCTTGATAAGTTCACTAGTTCTCAAAAGAACCAAAGAAAGAATAATCTTTCAAATTCAAATAACATTAATCTCTAATATTATTACATAGCAAGGTTACTAAATTTAAATAGGCTAAAAGAAACTCAGGATCCTAAAAATACAAATGGAAACATTGGAACAACCCTCCAAGTAGGTTTGTCAAAGGATGTTTCAAAAGTCTTCACCAACCCACCATAATTAATGCTATCTTTGACAAAATTAATGCTAGCCTACTACAATTAATGCTGTCATTGAAAAACTTAATGTTACCCACCATCATTAATGGTAGACTTACCTTACACATTGACAAACTTGAAAAAAAACAAACAAATAAAGTTGAAAAACAAAGGAGTCATTGAAAATCCCAAGTCTGAACAAGTTGTAATGAATTGGTCATAACTCCTTCTAGAGAACTCCAAATCTAGCTCTGTAAAATTTATTGGAAAGCTAGCTTAATTATCTTTCCAACGGTACATTACTTCTAGCTCAATCAATATAGTTTTTATTTCGAATTTGACCTTTCTGCATTTGATACAAATTGTGTATTTGGCTGCCCAATAACTTGAATAACGCCCACAATGCCTTGTCTTCTCTTCAAACCCAATTCATGATGTCTTGCATCTTGAATTGCATTTTCAATCCATATTTTCTCAATTAATCCATTTAAAGCAACTTGCATCTTTTTGGCTCTTGCTCTTGTAATTGGGCCTCCATGAATGTGCAAAGGATCACTTGAAGTTTTAATGGTATTCCCTTGATGGTTCTCATCAAGTTGACTATGTTGTGTCTTGATAGAATGTGTGAACAAAAAGACTTCTTCAAAGATCTCATTGAAAACAGACAACCTTTTACCTCAGCTTGTAAAAAACCATACCTCAAAATCTAGTGTAAAGATGATAAAAAATGCACTTGTCCAACCAAAAAGAAAGGTCATTTCCAAAAGCATCCTCACAGATCTTCCCAAAAAGGCAAAAACCCTTACAAATACTTCAGAAAGAAAGATCCATCTCAGTTCAGAAAATAGAAACATAACTGTTGTTTCATTTGCAAAAAATTAGGTCATTTTCCTAGAAATTGTTCAAACAAGTCTACCAAAGTTGTTCGTCTCATTGAACATCTACAAAAATCTTCCATGCTTTCTGATCAAGAAGATGTTGAGTCCAATTTCTCTAAACAAATAGAATATGATGATCATACAGCCTTCATCCTCACAGTGTCAACAGATGATTCTGAGATAGATGAAATTTATGTTATTTTTACTGTTCAAGAAGTTAATCAGGTCAATTCTAAGCCTACTGCTCCTTCAGCAAAAATTTCAGTCCTTCCTTCCAAGTTTCATAAACCTATTCCTATTATTGGTTTCCTTGATACTGGTGAACAACGCAGTATGCTCAACCCTACAGTCCTTCCTACTTCTTGTTGGGAAAGTCATACTGAATTTTTCAAAGCAGCCAATGGTGAAATCTTTAAAACTTCACTGATTACCAAAAAACCCATTGGGATTCAGTTTTTTCCAAATTGTGTCATATGGTAAAAAATCGTTGGTTTAGATTTACCAGACAAAGATCTTCTCATAGGATTTGATATCCTTCATCTGGTAAAAAATCTTCACATCACACTAATTGGAATCAAGTTTAAACAAATTGTTTTGCCTTACACATCTCCTCTTTATGCTTCTATCATCCAAAAACTTCTTCCGTTCAGTTCTGAAAACCATTCTCAGTTCAGTCATCGGAAAAATGACAAGTTTTTCATTCAACTCCCCTTCAAGTTAAATGAAGATATCAATCCCTAAAAAGCAACCCATCTAGGAATTCCACCTTCTGACCTCCTTTTAGCCAAACAAGAATGTGATCAATTGCTTCAACAAGGTCTCATTGAGCCCACAACTTCAGATTGGGCATGTCAAGCCTTTTATGTTGAAAAAATGTCTGAATTAGTTCGAGGAAAAAAGAGATTGGTAATTAATTATCAGCCTCTAAATGCTTTTCTCCGAGATGAAAAATTTCCTCTTCCAAAAATCCAGTCCTTGTTTGTCCATCTCCAAGGTGTAAAAATCTTTTCCAAGTTCGATCTTAAAGCTGGTTTTTGACAACTTGGCATTTCACCCTCTAATAGACCTAAAACGGCCTTCTGTATTCCCAATGTCCATTATCAATGGATAGTGATGCCTTTTGGTCTCAAAGTTTCTCCTTCCTTGTTCCAAAAAGCAATGGTCAAAATATTCTCTCCCATCCTACATCATGCTATGGTGTATATTGATGACATTTTGCTATTTTCTACCAACCATCAGACCCATCAACAATTGCTTTCGGATTTCTTTGACATTGTCCAAGCACATGGCATAATGCTTTCTGAAAAGAAAAGTAGCATTGGAAAGTAATCTATTGACTTTTTAGGCATGGTGTTAAAACATGGTCACTACCATCTAGGACCATATATTGTAGAAGAATTGGCAAAGTTTCTAGCTACAGATCTCAATAAAAAGCAAATTCAACAGTTCCTTGGAATCGTGAATTATTTGAGAGATTTTATTCCCAAAGTTGCGGTCCACACCAGCAAGTTGTCACACATGCTAAAGAAACAACCCCCACCATGGGGCCCTGAACAGACAATAGCTGTCAAGCAACTCAAAAAGATTTCTCAGTCACCACCGCCACTCAAAATTCCCACAACTGGACATAGAATTCTCCAGACCGACGCCAGTGATGAATACTAGAGTGCCATTCTTCTAGAAAAGATTGGAGAAACAAAGTCCTATTGCGCCCATGTAAGTGGACAATTCAAAGATGCAGAGAAGAATTATCATGTTATTTACAAAGGATTTTAGTAGTTAAGTATGGGATCAAGAAATTTGAATTCCATCTGATCAGTCACAACTTCCTTATCAAAATAGACAACTCCTCTTTCCAAAAAATCCTTGACTTCAGGAACAAATTGCTCCCAGACAAGTAATTACTCAGCTTAAAAGCTTGGTTAGCCAAATATGACTTCACAGTCCAGCACATAAAAGGTGATAAAAATCTTATCCCTGATTTCCTCACCCGTCCAACTATAAATAAGCCTACCCTCATCACTTCCGTCCAGGTCATACCCATCATAGCCATGAACTGATCTCTTTCAAAGCTTTAACCCAAAAGACATTTCCCCTCAATCTCTCTTTCAGTTCAACCTTCCAAATCCAAGATTTTGCCAAAAAATTCCTTTTCAAGTATTTCATGAATGTCTACCAAACCCAACCACTCCATCTTCCATCCCTTCACCTAGAACACTTGTTTCTTACAAGATTCACTCTCAATCCAAACCTAGCCATTTCAAAAGATGAATTATGGTATATATGGTGTCTCATAGTCCTGTATGTCACTAAACTTGTTCTCCCTGTTCAACCTACCCTCAGGCACATCACAACTCCTGATCATGCTCCATCCCTCCTCTGGACATTACTTGAATGGTTTTCACCACTCACATGGTGGCGTAAACAACTTCAGAATATTTTACTCCATCATCAGTTAAACAGACTTCCTGACCAAGAAGCAGATCTATTTACCTCAGTTTTCATCATTCACAGGCCATATTTTCAACATCCAGTCACTAAAGACTATTGGACTCAGGACCATGCATATGAATTGAAAACATTTCCACATCCATTTCCACTCAGTCCTTAATTTGTCACACATCTATCGGACCATCTCACTCCCTTGAGTTCTTACCAAAAATTTGATAAAATACTCCAGGATCAAGTTCCAGTCCAAAGGGTATTCTCGTCAGAGAAGAATGCACTGACTACACGAATGTTCTTTTTCAAGATGCTCAAGACCCTTGGGAAGACTTTCACTCACTTCTCCCATCTCAAGAGTCTCTGTGTTTGCCTCCTGAGCCGGTCTCTCAGCTAGCCACAGATGCCGCAGAAAAAGATGAGCTTGATGAAGATTATCTGATCTACCAAGAGATTCGTAAAGCTCGAAAGCAATATGAAAAAGAGACAGGAGACATATCTCCATCCAGATTTCCCTCCACTCCATAAAGCTTCTAGCTTTTCACATGGCTACAGAAGCTTTCCGTGATTTTCGGCTTTAATAAAGATAGCAGGGGTCCTGTCCTATCTAAAGTGTGTTTTTTTTTTTTCACGTGTGTGCTTTTTCTTTTATCTTTTTTCGTTTGCTCAAAGATAAGGGTCATGTCTTATCTTTTATTTTCCAGAGGCTCTATATAAGAGCTCTTCACCCTTTATATTAAGCAGAACATCTTCAATAAAAAATCTTGAAAGTTTGTTCATAATCTTCTTATGTCTCTCTAAATCATTTTCTTCTTCTAGGTAGCGAGTTAACACTTGAGCCATTATTCTAAGAGCGATCATCTCTATCTCTATACTGAGTATGCTCTACACTTGCCTTTGAGTAAGGATCTTGTGCATCAGAAAAGTCCTGATTTATTTTCAAACCAGTTTACCAAAACTATTCTCTCACAACGTTCACCTTCTTCAAGAGTATAGGAAATGACTTGTTCTTGGGTGGTATCGTGGGCAATGGTTTTCTCCCACTGGTTTGATATCTAAAGGATTAGGGTATATCGGCTGGAAACCCGAACTTGCGGACTACTAGTCCAAAGAATAGTCTCAGTTGTTATAGTTCTGGTATAACAACACCATGTACTCTGACCCTGACTGGTTTACCAAAACTATTCTCTCACAACGTTCACCCTCTTCAAGATTCTAGGAAATGACTTGAATGAAGAACTTGTCATTTTTCCAGAGAGGTAAAGGATGATTGAACAATTTTCAGGATAGAAAGGAAGAAATTTTTGAGTGATGGGTACATAAAGGGGGGCTGTATCTGAAAGGGTATACAAATGAAGAACATCTGTATAAGGCAAAAACATTTATTTGAACTTGATTCTAGTTGTGTGATGTGGAGATTTTTTACCAGATGAAAGATATCAAATCCTATGAAAAGATCTTTGTCTGGTAAATCTGAACCAATGATTTTTTACCATATGATACAATTTAGAAAAAAACTGAATCCCAATAGGTTTTTTGGTAATCAATGAAGTTTTGAATACTTCTCCATTAACTGCTTTGAAGAATTTAGTATGATTTTCCCAATAGGAGGAAGGAAGAACTGTAGGATTGAGCATACTGTGTTGTGCACCAATATCAAGAAAACTAATAACATGGATAGGTTTATGAAACTTGGAAGGGAGGACTGAAATCTTAACTGAAGGGACAATAGGTTTAGAATGGACCTGGTTGATGTTTTGAACAGTAGAAATAATAGAAATTTCATCTCCCTCAAAATCTTCCAATTGACTATGTTATGTCTTGACAGATTATGTGAACAGAAAGATTTCTTCAAAGACCTCATTGAAAACAGACAACCTTTTGCTTTAGCCTGTAAAAAACCATACCTAAAAATCCAGTGCAAAGATAACAAAAAATGCACATGTTTGACTAAGAAGAAGAGTCATTTCCAAAAGCACCCTCACAGATCTTCCAAAAAAGGCAAAAACCTTACAGGTACTTCAAGAAGAAAGATCCATCTCAGTTCAGGAAAAAGAAGCATAACCGCTGTTTCATCTGTAAAAAATAGTGGTTTTTGCCTAAAATTGCTCAAACAAGTCTACCAAAGCTGTTCGCCTCATTCAACATCTACAACAATCTTCAATGCTTTCTGATCAGGACAACGTTGAGTCCAATTTTTTTTAAACAGACAAAATATGATGATCATATAGCATTCATCTGTGGTTTAATTCTCCTTAAATCCACAAGTTTTACCTATTCCTTTTCCTTTAAAAAAGAAATCCAACCTCCTCTTAAAATCTTTCATTTTTTTTTCATTATTTGTCTTGGAAGTCTAAAACAAGTTTTACCCCATTGGTGAAAATTTTGCCCAAAATCAAATCTCGACTTTCGTACACATTGCCTTCTTACTCTTAAAATTAAATTCTCCTTAGCTGTCATCTTTGTGAATTGCTTCTGAAATCCTGATATTGGTTTGATTAGTTTGATAAGAACCGAGTGAGGGTTACTAAGAGTGGAAAAAGGCAAGAGAGTGTGAGCTTATTAGAGGGTAAAAGCCAATAATTTGAGTGAAACACAAGTGGAAATTGAGTGAGTCATTTTTCTTGAGTGAAACACGTAAAGGAGTGAGGTGAGGTCCTTCCACATTATTTCCAACAATCTTTTGCAGATAATAGCTATATCTCACAACCTAGAACAAAACACAAATGAAGAGGATCAATCCGTAACTACTTAGAATTTACATGAGAAGGATGATGAGGGTTGAATTAGAGCTCATCCCCGAGCATTTGGATCAGGCGGAGAACACACGTCCAGGGCAGCCACAACTTGTTCCCCAAGCACGTAGGAGAGAAAGAGCTCCAGTTAGAGGAGAGATTGATGACTATTATAAGGATGAGTATGATGGACAAGGTAGGAGAGATGGGCATTAGGGATACAAAAGGCATACCCGTGGGTAGCTATAGGAGAGATGGACAAGGTAGGAGAGATAGGAATAAAGATGATGGATTGAGTGGCATAAAGATGAAGATTCCATCTTTTCAAGGAAAATTTGACCCAGAAGCATACCTTCAATGGGAGAAGAAAATGGAGTTCATATTTGACTGCCACAATTATTCAGAGGCAAAAAAAATTAAAATTGGCTGTGATTGAGTTTTCTAACTATGCTATTACTTGGTGGGATCAGCTTGTTATAAGCATGAGGTGAAATAGGGAACGTCCAATTGAGACATGGGATGAAATGAAATCATTGATGAGAAAGCATTTTGTACCTAACCACTATTATCGAGACTTGTACCAAAAATTACAACGTCTTACACAGGGTAGCCAAAGCGTTGAGGATTATTATAAAGAAATGGAGATTGCCATGATTGGAGCAAATGTGGAGGAGGATAGAGAAGCTACCATGGCACGATTCTTAAATGGACTTAATCAGGAGATTGTAAATAAGGTTGGGTTGCAACATTATTTGGAGATTGAGGAAATAGTCCACAAAACCATCAAGATTGAGCATCAACTCAAGAGGGGTAACACTCGTGTAGCCCCAAGCTCGAGTTCCACTGCTTGGAAGCTGAGCTATGTGACACAAGGTAACACCGTAACTCCTACTATTAAGAATCGTGACATTAAGTGTTTTAAATGTCAAGGTAGGGGGCATATCGCAAGTGAATGTGTGAATCAAAGAGTTATGATATTGCGCGACAACGGTGAGATTGTAACTGAAGATGAGACGGAAGAGAATGAAATACCATCATTAGAGGATGTCGAAGATGAATAGTATATAGCCCCTGGGGAATTGACTTTAGTAGCGAGGAGAGCTTTGAGTGTGCAAGTAAAGGAAGACAAAGTAGCGCAACAGGAAAACATTTTCCATACTAGGTGTTATGTTCAAGACAAAGTATGTAGTATGATTATTGATGGAGAAAGTTGTACTAATGTTGCTAGTACTATCATGGTAGAGAAGTTAGGGCTTCCGACACTTAAACACCCACGCCCATACAAACTACAGTGGTTAAATGACAGTGGACAAGTAGGTACTAGTGACTTTTCGGATTGGCAAGTATGAAGATAAGGTGCTTTGTGATGTAGTGCCAATGCAGGTTGGACACTTGTTACTTGGGCGGTCTTGGTTAGCAATTCGACAGATGTATGAAACATGATGGCTTCACCGACAAATATTCATTTATATTTAATCAACGCAACATCACTCTTGTTCCATTGACACCAAAGCAGGTTTATGGAGACCAAGTGAGCCTACAGAGAGACAGTGAAATTCAAAAAGAGGCCGAGGAAAATGTGAGAGAAAAACCAAAGAAAAATACGACCATTGAGTGAAAATTAGATGGAAAACAAAAGAATTTCTACGCGAGAGCGAGTGAGATAAAAAAAATGTTGTTTTTACATTAGCCGATGATTGTACTTTTGTACAAAGAGGCATTTTTAAACACTAACGAATTTGACCCTACTTTGTCTAGTTCTATTACTTTTCTTTTGCAGGAGTATGAGGATGTCTTTCCTGAGGAAACACCACATGGTTTACCTCCAATCCATGGGATTGAGCATCATATTGATTTTGGGCCCAATGTAGCCATTCCAAATAGACCAGCCTATAGGAGCAATCTAGAGGAGACCAAGGAACTCCAAAGGCAGGTTAATGAATTAATGAATTAATGGAAAAAAGGGTACGTGAGAGAAAACATGAGTCCATGTGCAGTTCCTGTTTTATTACTTCCTAAGAAGGATGGGACGTGGAGGATGTGTGTTGACTATCGAGCCATCAACAACATAACGGTAAAGTATCGACATCCCATTCCTAGGCTAGATGACATGCTTGATGAATTACATGGGTCTTGTGTATTTTCCAAAATTGATTTGAAAAGTGGATATCATCATATTAGAATGAAAGAAGGAGATGAATGGAAAACTGCTTTAAAAGAAAAATATGGATTGTATGAATGGTTAGTCATGCCTTTTGATCTAACTAATGCCCTGAGCACTTTTATGAGACTTATGAATCATGTCTTGCAAGCTTTTATTGGCAAGTTTGTTGTTGTTTATTTTGATGATATCCTCATTTATAGCAAAAACATAAACGATCATCTAGTAAATTTGAAATCTGTTTTAGATGTGCTTAGAAAAGAAAAGTTGTTTGCTAACCTGAAGAAGTGTACTTTTTGTGCCAACAAACTTGTGTTTCTAGGATTTGTTGTGAGTGCATAGGGTATATAGGTTGATGAGGAAAAGGTACGTGCAATCCAAGAGTGGCCGAGTCCCACAAGTGTAAGTAATGTGAGAAGCTTTCATGGGCTTGCTAGTTTCTATCGATGATTTGTGAAAGACTTTAGCACATTAGTCGCACCACTTACTGAAGTAATAAAAAAAGATGTTGGATTCAAGTGGGGAGGAGCGCTATGCATTTTAAATAATCAAGCAAAAGCTGACTAATGCTCCTTTACTGTCTTTGCCTAACTTTAATAAAACATTTGAAATTGAATGCGATGCCTCATGTATTGGTATTGGTGCAGTCCTAATGCAGGAAGGATGACCAATTGCTTACTTTAGTGAAAAGTTGAGTGGGGCAGCCTTAAACTACCATACTTACGATAAGGAGTCGTATGCATTGATTTGAGCGTTAGAAACGTGGCAGCACTACCTATGGCCTAAGGAGTTCGTGATTCACACCGATCATGAGTTCTTGAAACACCTTAAAGGCCAATACAAGCTGAACAAGAGGCATGCTCGATGGGTAGAATTCATTGGGACATTTCCATATGTCATTCGTTACAAGCAAGGTAAGGAAAACATTGTTGCAGATGCTGTTTCCTGCAGGTATGTCTTAATTTCAACACTTAATGCTAAATTACTTGGTTTTGAACATATTAAGGAATTGTATGTTGATGACCATGATTTTAGTGTTGACTACCAAGCTTGTGGAAAGACTGTAGTCGGTAAATAATTTAGGCATAATGGCTATTTATTTCGGGAGAATAAACTGTGTGCGCCTAACTGTTCTTTGAGAGATTTATTACTGAGAGAATCCCATGGAGGAGGGTTAGTAGGGCATTTTGGAGTTGTAATGACTCTAGCAATTTTTCAGGAACGCTTCTATTGGCCACATATGAAACGAGATGTTGAAAGACTTTGTGGTAGATGTGTCACTTGTAGGCAAGCCAAATTGAAAGTGCAACCTTATGGCTTATACACCCCTTTGCCAATACCTAGTGCACTTTGGACTGATATTTCGATGGATTTTGTACTAGGTTTACAGAGGTCTAGAAAAGGGAAAGACTCAATTTTTGTGGTTGTAGATAGATTTCAAAGATGGCACATTTTATTCCATGTCACAAAACAGATGATGCTTCTAATGTTGTTGACCTATTCTTTAGGGAGATTGTGAGGTTGCATGGTATGCCCAGGACAATTGTTTCTTATAGGGATGCTAAGTTTTTAAGTTACTTTTGGAAAACCTTATGGGCTAAGTTAGGAACTAAGTTGTTGTTTTCAACTACTTGTCACCCTCAAACTGATGGTCAAACATAAGTTGTGAATAGAACTTTATCTACTCTATTGCAAGCTATCATTAAAAAGAACATCAAAACTTGGGAAGATTGTTTACCACTTGTTGAGTTTGCTTATAATCGTTATGTTCATTCTACTACTAAGTATTTACCGTTTGAAATTGTTTATGGTTTTAATCCTTTAACCCCATTGGATTTAACTCCATTACCTGTTTCTGAGCATGTTAACTTAGATGGCAAGAAAAAGGTTGAAATTGTTAAACATATACATGAGAAGGCGAAGTTCAATATTGAGCGGAGAACTGAGCAATATGCTAAACAAGCCAATAAAGGGCGGTATAAGCTAGTCTTTGAATTCGGTGATTGGGTGTGGTTACACATGCGCAAGGAACAATTTCTGGAATGAAGGAAATCTAAGTTATTACCTCGAGAGGATGGCCCATTCCAAGTTTTGGAACGTATCAATGACAATGCATACAAACTGGATTTGCTTGGTGAGTACAATGTAATTGCTACTTTTAATGTTTCTGATTTGAGTCCTTTTGATGTAGGTGATGATTTGAGGACAAATCCTCTTCAAGAGGAGGGGAATTATGAGATTAAGGATAAAACTACCACAAGCACAGGGGATGAAATAATTTTCCCAATGATAATGTGTCAATGTTGAGTTTGTGAGCAGCTAACTGACGTTGGATCTCTGGTTGTAATTCTTCTGGAAGAGAGGCCAGAAATACATGTCTGAGAGTAGCATTGTTGAATCTGTTTAGCTTATAATAAAGCAAAGACATTCGCTTGTAGTGGTAATGAAGATCTTTTGTGTTGAGGGAACAACATTTCATGTTGAGATAATCTCGTCTTGCAGCTTCAAAAGTAGCACTTGGTTCTCTAATAAATTGATCGTGGAGTTTGAATGAACTAAAGTTTTCTATACTGTCCAAGATTGTCAAACCAATCTCGAAGAGAACCCGTAAACCGAGTACTAAATTCTCGTAGAATAGATTGGGTTGTGGCATCTGGAGCTAACATTTGGACATCAATCCAAGCAGACAACTCTTGTAGTCTTTCTCTCCACTTTATGGTAGGGATATCATCAAAAGTAAACCATGGACCATTTGAAGGTTTGGAGACTTTTGGTGGAGGTGGAATTGTTTGAGAAGATTCACCAGTTTCGTGATTTTCTTCATCGGTGTCAACAGGTTCAGTTCTTGGGCCAGTGTTAGTGGCACCAGACTGTTCAGTAGGTTCTGCCATGAGGAGTTTGGAAATATCAACTACATTTGAATCAGAAGTGTCTGAGTCAGACAAATCAGATGACTCAATGGACGATGAATCTGAGTGTGAAGGGAAACTTTCAGTAGAAGAATCTAGAGATGGAGAATGGGAAATTTTATGAGCAAAATATTGGTACATGGACTGTTTTTCTAAGGAAACAAAGGTTTGGATTAGCAGTGGTTGGGTAGATTCAGGTAAAGAAGTTGGTGATGGAGAGGATGATGGGACTTGTTTTGGGGTTTTCTTTGGTTTTGGCTGAGGTCGTGGATGTGGAGGAAACAAAGTGTAGGTTATATAAAAAAGTTTAGAAGGTTCATATGTTCGGGAAGAAATTGATGGCAAGAAAGGATGGTAGGTAGGATTCATTACTAGTAATGGAGCAGAACTTGTAAAAAGGGTAGGCTAGACCTTTTCTGAATCAATCCTAGTAATTTTAGATTTCAAAGCTCTTATCTCAGCTTCTTTTTTTTATCAAAATCAGGACTATAGACTCGTTGAGCAAGCATAGTCCGAAGTTCAAAGTCAAGTTGAGTAACTCTATTATGAAGATTTGATAGATATGATTTAACTTATCTGAGATGGTATCAACCTTTTTCTCGACCTGGTTGGTTTTCTGTGTAATGTTGTCTACCTTATGATGCAAGGTAGTGATTGCTTGGTTTTGTGCAACAGCATTTTGAGTTTGCCAGTTTAAGACTGCTTCAAAAGAATGAGGTTCTTTTAAATGACCAGCAGAGGTTACTGCAGATAGGACAAATGGTTTGGAGACGAAACTCTTTTGTTGGTCAATTTGTTTTTCCAAAGGCGGGAAGTGGGCTTGGTATTCTGTAGATGTTGATGGGAAAAACATCATACAGGACTGTATATTAGGAGTGGGATTAGCATGGATGGTCTCATGGGTTGATTGTATTCTGCAGTTGAGCAAAGTAGGTTCATGGTTTTAGATCCAGGCAAGACCTTTGTGATAGATGGGTAAAGGTATTTGAGAATCAGGCTCAGGTGGTTCTTCAGGATGAGCAGCATGGTATCTGCAAGTTGGATAAATAATCTTTTTAGACTTGCGCTTGCAACTTTTTGGTTCGTCATCATCTTCTTCAATATCTTCCCAACAAGGACAGCCAGCATCATAGTTGCCAAAGGCTGGGACATCCCACAAGAAGTGTCCATGAAGTTTTGCTAGGTATATAGGAAAACCTTGATCATTAAAGGCTTGAATGGGTAGGTTTCCTTGTTCTGTGTGTACATAAGTGATCATTGAAGTACATGTAAAAGATAATCTGGGTGGTTCTGAAGACGAATTGGGTGGTGGTTTGAAAGTAAGACGAACAATTCCATCAGAATTTTTCTGAAAATAACTTTCAGAAGTTTGTATGGGTTCAGAATTTTGATGAAATTGTTCATAATTAGACAACCATTCTAAAGACATGAGTTTGATAAATTGTTGTCGAGGAATTTGCCTTGGTATTTGAATAATGGTTGGAATCTCTTTAGATTCTGCAAGAATCATAAGAGCTTCTGAATTTGCAGTTTGTGGCGTTAGACAAATCTAAAGCATGATTTTGCAGTCGATAAACAAGTTGATGTACACACAGAACAAGCCCACTTCCTGCCTTTGGAGGGAAGATATTGAAGAAGATGATGATGAACCAAAAAGTTGCAAGCGCAAGTCTAAAAAGATTATTTATCCAACTGCAGATACCATGCTGCTCATCCTGAAGAACCACCTGAGCCTGATTCTCAAACACCTTTACCCATCTATCACAAAGGTCTTGCCTGGATCCGAAAACATGAACCTACTTTGTTCAACTGCAGAATACAATCAACCCATGAGACCATCCATGTTAATCCCACTCCTAACATACAGTCCTGTATGATGTTTTCCCCCATCAACATCTACAGAATACCAAGCCCACTTCCTGCCTTTGGAAAAACAATTGACCAACAAAAGAGTTTCGTCTCCAAACCATTTGTCCCATCTACAGTAAACCCTATTAGTCATTTAGAAAAACCTCGTTCTTTTGAAGTAGTCTTAAACTGGTAAACTACAAATGCTGTTGTAAAAAACCAAGCAATCACTACCTTGCATCATAAGGTAGACAACATTACACACAAAACCAACCAGGTTGAGAAAAAGGTTGATACCATCTCAGATAAGTTAAATCAGATCTATCAAAATCTTCATAACAGAGTTACTCAACTTGACTTTGAACTTCGGACTATGCTTGCTTAACGAGTCTATAGTCATGATTTTGATAAAAAAGAAGCTGAGATAAGAGCTTTGAAAGCTGAAATTGCCAGGATTGATTCAGAAAAAGTCCAGCCTACCCTTTTTACAAGTTCTGCTCCATTTCCAGTAATCAATCCTACCTACCATCCTTTCTTGCCATCAACTTCTTCTCGAACATATGAACCTTCTAGACTTTTTGGTATAACCCATGCTTTGTTTCCTCCACATCCATGACCTCAGCCAAAACTAGAGAAAACCCCAAAACTAGTCCCAGTTCAAAAACCCATTCCTCAATAAAATCCACAAACATCCAGATTTGAACCATCACCCTCTCCATCACGAACTTCTTTACCTGAATCTACCCAACCACCACCAATCCAAACCTCTGTTTCCTTAGAAAAACAGCCCATGTACCAATATTCTACTCATCAAATTTCCCATTCTCCATCTCTAGATTCTTTTACTGAAAGTTTCCCTTCACACTCAAATTCATCGTCCATTGAGTCATCTGATTTGTCTGACTCAGACACTTCTTATTCAAATCTAGCTGATATTTCCAAACTCCTCATGGCAGAACCTACTGAACAGTCTGGTGGCACTAACACTGGCCCAAGAACTGAACCTGTTGACACCGATGAAGAAAATCACGAAACTAGTGAATCTTCTCAAACAATTCCACCTCCACCAAAAGTCTCCAAACCTTCAAATGGTCTATGGTTTACTTTTGATGATATCCCTACCACAAAGTGGAGAGAAAGACTACAAGAGTTGTCTGCTTGGATTGATGTCCAAATGTTAGCTCCAGATGCCACAACCCAATCTGTTCTACGAGAATTTAGTACTCGGTTTACGGGTTCTCTTCGAGATTGGTTTGACAGTCTTGGACAGTATAGACAACTTTAGTTCATTCAAATTCCTAATGTTTCTCAGGCTTTAGCCCTTCTTAAAAGTGCTATTTTTGAAGCTGTAAGACGGGATTATCTCAACATGAAATGTTGTTCCCTCAACACAAAAGATCTTCATTACCACTACAAGCGAATGTCTTTGCTTTTTTTATAAACTAAACGGATTCAATGATGCTACTCTCAGACATGTATTTTTGGCCTCTCTTCCAGAAGAATTTCAACCAGAGATCCAGCGTCAGTTAGCTGCTCACAAACTCAACATTGACACATTATCATTGGGAAAATTATTTCAGATTGCTATGGGATGCCTTGACAAATTGTGTGAACAAAAGAAATTTTTCCAGGATCTCATCAAAGACAAAGAACCTTTAAGATCTACTTGCAGAAAGCCTTACTTGGCTATCAAGTGCAAAGATCTAAAAAGGTGTGACTGTTCATCAAAGAAAAAGTCTCATTTCAAGAAATCCATATTCCCATTTCCATCCAAGAAATGACGTACTCAACGATTTTGCTTTTTCAGGAAAAAGCAATCCCACTCCAAAGATTTTCCTAACAGAAAGAAGAGCAGATGTTTCATTTACAAAAAGAAAGGTCATTTTGCCAAAGACTGTCCCGTCAAACCTCAGAAGGCAGTCAAGCTTATCCAACACCTGGAATCCATTACAGAATTTTTCCCAACCATAGACCAAGTTGAACACTTGTTTTCTGAACAAGAAGAACCAAACGATGATACAGTCTTTGCCTTACCAACAGAATCCAGTGATTCAGATAGTTCTAATTTTTAACCCGTCTACACAGTCCAACCTTCCCCCATCCTAATCCATGACCATACCATACCCATACCTTCTGTCAAAATCCAAATTGTCCCTTCTAGATATCATAAACCCATCACAACCATTGGTTTTCTCAGCGAAGCATCCTTAATCCTGCTATTCTTCCTACTGAGTATTGGAAAACTCAGGAAGAACACTTCAAAGTAGCTGATGGAAAGATCTTTACAACTAAATTAGTTACTAAACATCCAATAGGAATTCAATTATTTCCTAATTGTGTTGTTTGGATAAAACTAATTGGTTCAGCTTTGCCAAACAAAGATCTCCTTGTAGGTTTTGACATCCTACAGCAAGCAAAAAATGTCCAGATTACTTCCTCTGGTCTCCGTTACAAATCCATGATTAAACCCTTCACCAGCACTCTAAAGATCTATTCTTTAGCCCATTCACCACCCACATACCAAGCCATTAAAGATCAAATCCTCAAATTTTACCCTGAAAACCATAGCCTTTTTACCCATCCAAACCCGTTGTGGAAAAACCCAAAGTTCTTCATACCCCTACCTTTCAAACTAAATGAAGATAGCAACCCAACCAAAGCTACCCATACAGGAATGACCCCACAAGACCTTATTTTGGCCCAACAAGAATGTACCCAATTGCTAAAACAAAGCCTCATTGAGCCCGCAAATTCTCAATGGACTTGTCAAGCTTTCTATGTTGAAAAAAGGTTTGAAATTGTTCGTGGCAAAAAACGATTAGTCATTGACTATCAGCCACTCAATAATTTTCTCCAAGATCAGAAATTTCCATTACCCAACAAACACACCCTTTTTGTGCACCTAAAAAATGCTCGAATCTTTTCAAAATTTGACTTGAAGTCCAGTTTTTGGCAACTTGGCATTCACCCTTCAGAACGATAGAAAACTGGTTTTTGTATTCCAAATGTCCATTACCAATGGATAGTCCTTCCTTTTGGCCTTAAAACTGCCCCTTCCATTTTCCAAAAGGCCATGACCACTATTTTTCAGCCAATCCTCCACCATACCCTTGTTTACATTGATGATTTACTTCTTTTTTCAGGTACTCATGATGAACATCACAAGTTACCCCAACAGTTTTTCCAAATTATCCAAGAACATGGAATCATGATCTCTGACAAGAAAAGTACGATTGCGACAACCTCTGTTGACTTTCTTGGCATGAAAATCCAAGATGGACCCCACATTGCACAAGCGTTACTCCACTTTCCCGAAAGTAACTTTACAAAAAAGAAAGTCCAACAGTTTCTTGGAATCATCAATTACATTCACGATTTCCTGCCACATGTCAATCACCATACAAGCAAGTTGTCTGCACTTCTAAAAAAAAATCCACCATCCTGGTCAGATATCCACTCAGATGCTGTAAAGCAATTAAAGTAGATTGCTCAGAATCTGTGATCTCTAAAGCTAATTATAGACGGCAAAAGAATCCTACAAACAGACGCAAGTGATGAGTCACGGGGGGCCATTCTCCATGCAAGTGGACAATTCCCTAATGTACAAAAGCATTATCACACAGTCTATAAAGAAATCTTAGTTGTGAAAAATGGTATCAAGAAATTTGAATTCTATTTGATTGGTCACAAATTCTTGATCAGACTAGATAATTAAGCTTTTCCCAATATCTTGAACTTTAAGCAAAAGGCTGCTCCAGAAAAAATCTTACTTCGGCTTAAAGAATGGATTTCAAGATATGATTACCATGTCCAGCATATAAAAGGTGATCATAACCTCATCCCAGACTTACTATCCAAAACTCCAAAGCTAAAATCTTCCCAATTCTTCTGTATCACTTCTCAGATTTCCTTCCCGATCATTGTCATGGCTAGTTCACTCCCTAAAACAACTCTCACCCAGAAGTCTTTTCCCACTCAACATGACTTTCGAATCACCTCACTCGATTCAATACTTGGCCAGAAAATTCCTCTTTAGGTTTTTTATGAACATCTACACGATGAGTCAAGAACCTATGTTTTTTCCCAACTTTCATCCTGATCATCTTTTCCTCACAGGATTAGTAATTAAATCTCACAGAGATATTACCGAAGACGAACTTTGGTATACATGGTGGCTTACTGTTCTGTATGCCACAAAAATGGTTTTCCCAGTCTTACCCCTTCTCACCAAGCTCAACGATCCAGAGTCTTCTACTTCTCTTACCTGGACTCCTTTTGAATAGTTTTCACCATTACCATGGTGGCGCAGAAAGTTACAACAGATTGCTGACACACATCGTCTTCCAGAACTCCCAGACCAAGAAGGCAAACAATTCACTTCTGGTTTTATCATTCATCGTCCATACTTTCAACATCCTCATACCAAGGATTTTTGGACCCATAATCAGAGTTATGAATGGACCACAGTTCCTTATATCGCCTGTCTTGAACAAGATTTCCACATCAAAACTTCCTTGAAGAACTTCCTCATGGAACTTAACCATATTCCTCCAGACCAACCAGATATCCTCCACACATCTCTTGGACCAAAACATGAAATGTTCATGATCCCTACACCATCCTTACATTCCCAACCTCCCAACTGTGGAATCATCATAAAAGAAGAAAAGCCAGATTATACTGACTTTCTATTTCAAGATTCCGAAGACCTATGAAGACTTTACTTCTGTCCCTTCACCATCACTGTATGAACTCTATGGATCATCCTCTTCTCCATATCCGCCATTTTCAACCCAACCAGAACATTACCCTCAGCCAACTCCTCTATCACCAAAAACCCGAGATTGCCTTTGGCCATGTGTTCTAGGATGTTCTCATCCAAAAAAAATCTTCAAGAAAGACAGAGACCCTAATCGTGACCCTGACGAGACAGATTCCTCCTCATCTGAAGACGCGTCAATATCTCTTTAAGAGATTTGTCACTTTGTAATAATGTAAAATAAAGTGCTTTATGCTTTAGTTTTTAAAAGTTGTTTGTCCTTATGTAATCATGCACTTTACTTTTGTCGGCCACTACTGTACCAATAAGCCCTACCTCCTTTTGTAAAATAAGTGTGCCGGTATGCCAGCTGGAATGATCTCAATCCAGCTTTTGTCTTTTCTCCTCCTTATCCTTATATAAGGAGAGTTATTTTGAATAAAAATCAGAGGAAGTTTTAGATAACATTTCAAGTTTCAATATTCCACCCTATGGAAAACTAAAACCTTCGTTTCTATTCTTTAATCCTAAGATCCTTTAGGTTTAGAACTCTTACCCTTGTTCAATGTCTATCTTTTGCAAGTATGCTCTGCACTTGCCTTGAAAAAGGATCCTGTGTATCAGAAAGCCAGTCAGGCTGCCATTCTTTCTTTGTTCTAAGACAATAGATGGAACCTTGCCTTTAGACTAAGTGACCAAGGAGAGTTTGTGCTTTTTGGGTTGTCTATACCCTTAGTTCATCGTAAGATATTACGGAGTGTCTAGTCTCGTCACCCAAACTCCAATTTTGTTCAATGTCGGTTAGCCGGTTATCTCCCAAATAGTTAGCCGTTTGATAAAATGATTGCTACAGTTAAATTATTTTCCAAAATTATAGTTTTGCCCCAAAACTTTCTATAATCATAATATAGTCCAAATCTTTATAAAACTTTACAAATTGGTCCATTTTCAGAGTTTTAAAACAATACTAGATTTCAAAGTTCTCAAAAATTTTTCAATTAGACCATGAACGTGAAAAACAACCAATTTCATGAAATCACTTTTCCTTTAAATATCATTTATATTATAAAAAGTAATGATTTATTTAAAATTTATGAAAAATAATTTGAGATTTTAAAACCTTAATCATTCTTAATATTGTTTGTTATCATCAAATTCAACATTATGGATGCATAAATGTTAACACTACTACACTTGAACCAAGATCCGATCCTCCAAGCACAATTCACAAGGTAACACTACTAGGAATAAAAGAGTTATAATGTTGCGGGACAATGGTAAGAGTATAACTAAAGATGAAACAGAAGATAATGAGATGCCACCATTGGAGGACATCGAAGATGAAGAGTACACAGCCCTTGGGAATTGACTTTAATAGCTAGGAGAGCTTTGAGTATGGAAGTAAAAGAAGACAGAGTAGTGCAATGGGAAAACATTTTCCATACAAGGTTTGCTCAATACAAAGTGTGATGGAGGAAGTTGTATTAATGTTGCTTGTAGGAGAAGTCATCCATGACTATACAAACTACACTGGTTGAATGATAGTGGTGAGGTGAAAGTGAATAAGTAGGTATTATTAACTTTTTAAATTGGCAAGTATGAAGATAAGGCGTTGTATGATATAGAACCAATCCAGACTGAACACTTATTACTTGGGCAACCTTGGCAATTCAACAGAAGTGTGAAGCATGATGGCTTCACCAACAAGTATTCATTTGTGTTTAATCAACACAACATCACCCTTACTCCAAATGATTACATATTATACAAAAAAGAATATGTAATCCTTTCTGAATGTCCTACTTCTTAATGGAAGAAAAAGGACAGTTCAAAGGATAAATATAGGAAAGGAATTCCCACCAAAGTTTTATGGTATTTTCCACCTATTCCTAGATTTGGGTGAATGTTCCAATCATCACAAATTGCTAAGGACTTAACTTGGTAAGCTTCATCATCCAGCTAACTCATTAGCTTGGAAATTAGTGGACGACAAGTGGCCTAACTTTGCTTCCAAGTCTTGAAATCTCTGTTTTGCCCATAGTTCGCTACGTAGGACATATACAGTTGTTGGCCTATTGTTCTTGTAACTTACAATCTTCTGATGACAACCATCAAGGAAATACTATTAAAGCTTCAACTAATCCTTTGCACATTCATGGAGGCCAAATTATAAGAACTAAAGCAAAAAATATGCAAGCTGCTTTAAATGGATTAATTGAGAAAATATGGATTGGAAATACAATTCAAGATTCAAGACATCGTGAATTAGGCTTGGAGAGAAGACAAGGCATTGTGGGCATTATTCAAGCTATTGGGCAGCCAAATACACAATTTGGATCAAATGTAGAAAGGGAAAATTCAGAATAGAATTGGTATTGATTGAGCCACAAGTAATGTGCAAGCTATATATTGATGGAAAGATAATTAAGTTAACTTTCTAATGCAATTTACATAGATGGATTTGAAGGTCTCTAGAAGGAGTTATGACCAATTTATTACAACTTGTTCAGACTTGGGATTTCCAACGACTCCTTTGTTTATTCAACTTCATTTATTTGTTTTGTTTCAAGTTTGTCAATATGTAAGGTACGTCTACCATCAATGATGGTGGGCTAACATTAAGTTTGTCAATGATAGCATTAATTATGGTAGGCTAGCATTAAGTTTGTTAATGACTAGCATTACAAATGGTTGGTTGGTGAAGACTTTTAAAGCATCCTTTGACAAATCTATACTTGGAGGGTTGTTCCAATGTTTTGATTTGCAACCTTGCTATGTAAGAGAATTAGAGATGAATGTTATTTTGAATTTGAAAGATCATTCTTTCTTTGATTCTTTTGAGAACTAGTGAATTTATCAAGAATTTAACATCCTTGTGGCATTCCAAAATAGACTTATTACTCACCTTCTCATCTAAATCTTGAGTGTGGTATCCATATCCTTATCTATACCTCTGGTTCATGTTTTCTTAAACATTGGGTCAAGGTTTTTGTTTCGATTAAATCTGTTTAGAACTTTCTTGGGAAGTTGAAACTACAAATTAAGTGTGGGTTTCAAAGTTTCATTGTGGGGTTCGCATCATCTTCCTCCATGGTTATGTATGAAAAAGAAATTCATGATGTTGCTCTGATACCAAAATATTCAGCGGAGAATACGTGGCGTTGTTATACCAGAACTACAACAGTTAAAACTGTACTTTGGACCAGTAGTCTGCAAGTTCGAGTTTCCAGCTGATATACCTCTGAGATCAAAAACTTTAAAACATTTTCATCTCGGGTTATATAACCCAAAAACAGACACTCATTTGTCTTAAAACAGGTTACCAAACCAGATAAGAAATTATCAAAAGTTTTCTGATGCACAGGATCCTTGCAAGAGGCAAGTGCAGAGCATACTTCCTTAAGTTTCAAAATGAACAAATTTATATCTTCTTTATTTTCTATCTCAGAGCTTCATTGACAGAGAGAGAGAGAGAGAGAGAGAATCTAGAAACTCATAGCTAAAGAAAACATTCTTTTATTTTCTACCAAGCTTATCTTACAAAGAGAGGGGCTTTTCTTTTATAGAGAGGACAAAGCCTTGAAAAAGTATTTTGATAAGATAGGACCCTTATCAAGAAAAACATGCTAAAACAAAAGCAAACTTTTACAAAAGTAAAGAACATACGACAAACTTAACTTTAATAATTAAAGCATGACTCAGCATACTTTAATAATTACGCACGACAAACTTTACTTTATAAAAGTAAAAGTAATAAAAGCAAACAAAGCAAACTTTAATAATTAAAGCATGACTCAGCATACTTTAATAATTACACAAGACAAATTTATAGCTATGGGGGCGAAAGGTTCATGTAATTTTCGTCAGAGGAGCTATTTGTGTCGTCTTTTGCTAACTTTTTCTTTGGATGCTTGCAGGTGGGACCATATGGTGGCCATGGCAATATTGTGCTTTTGGACAATGAGAGGGGAACGTTACCATCTGATTGGTTGGCTGGTCTTTAGGTGGACAAGTGCTGGTACTAGCTTTGGATGATGAAGGTTCTTCCAGTTACGATGGATCTTCGAGCTGTTGGAGATACTGGGTTAAGGGTAGGAAGTCAGTCCAATGGTCTTGAGCATCTTTGAATAAGAAATCTGTGAAATCTGGTTTTTCTTCTTTAATGATGATACCTATAAGTTTTGGTTTTGAAATGGACGAAGGAGTTGGAATCATAATGATGTCATGTTGTGGTCCTAAAGATGTATGAAATATGTCATAATGAGGTGCCAAAGGAAATTCTGAAGGCTTTTCTGGATGTTATTGTCTTGTTCAAGGATTGCTAGGTGTGGTGTTGTGAACCATTCGAACACTTGATTTTGAGTCCAAAAAGAGTTGGTGTTTGGATGCTGGAAATATGGCCTGTGGATAATGAACATTGAGGTGAACATATTTGCTTCTGATTCAGGCATTGGATCAAGGTTGTGGACCGTGGATAGTTGCTGTAACTTTCTTCTCCACCAAGGAAGTGGAGAGAACCACTCAAGAAGGGTCCATGTCAATGAGGTTGATTTGTCCGGATTCATGAGATGATTCAGGGTAGTTCTGATAGGGAGAATTAACTTTGTGGCATAAAGAACAGTTAGGCACCAGATGTACCATAACTCA
This sequence comes from Citrus sinensis, assembly GCF_022201045.2. NCBI lineage: Eukaryota > Viridiplantae > Streptophyta > Magnoliopsida > Sapindales > Rutaceae > Citrus > Citrus sinensis. The sequence continues at coordinate 15,114,923 of NC_068557.1, read as the reverse complement.
TATTTAGTCACATCTATGGAAGGGTCAATGATTAGACCTGTGAGAAACAAGTTTTCAGGGTGGAAAGTTGAAAAAGAAAATGAATCTGTTAACATGTAGGCTTTCATGAAAAACCTAAAAACATATCTTTTTGCAAATTCTTGGATGTCAAAAACTGTGGAAAAGATTTTTCCGAAAGGGAAAGTCTTGTAGGTTAAGGCTTGGTTTGGTAGAGAGGTAGCCATGAAAATGATGGGAAAATGATATCCTGTGGATATGCAATGCAAGGGTGATATTGGTTTTGCAAGTCTTGAGAGTAGGTCTAGAATGAGGTTCTGGGTTCCTTTTATATGCTTCATAGAGAAGTCATATTTTGAGAACCAATCTTTGAGTCTGAGCAACATCTTTTCTGGAACTGTTTTCCCTTTGAAGTTCATGATATTGGGAAATGTTGAGCTGTCCATTCGGATAAGAAAATGATAGCCGATAAGATGGTATTTAAATTTCTTGATACCATTCTTTACAGCTAAGATTTCTTTGTACACACTATGGTAGTGCTACTGTGTGTCAGAAAAATGTCCGCTAGCATAAGCAATAAAGCTTTTTTTGCCATTTATTTCTTCGAGAAGAATAGCACCCCATGATTCGTCACTTGCATCTGTCTGGAGTATCTGGTTGCCACCTGTGATGAGCTTTAATGGTGGTGGATTTTGAGCAATCTTTTTTTAAAGTGGTGACAGCAAGTGTGTGGTTGTCATTCCATTCTAGTGGCTTTTTCTTTAACGTATGGTGATCGACATGTGGAATAAAGTCCCTGATATAATTGATGATACCAAGGAATTGATGTATCTGCTTTTTGGTGAGATTCTGATCTGGAAAGTAAATCAATTCTTGGGCAATGTGTTTTCCTGGCTGGTAGTGTTCGTCTTTGATAATCATTCCAAGGAATTCAATATTATATGTTGCAATGGTGCTTTTCTTGGCTGATAACACAATTCTGTAAGTCTAGATGATATAAAAAAAATGATTTAATAATTGGCGATGTTCTTCATGTGTGCCTGAAAACAACAAAATATCGTCAATATAAATTAATGCATGATGCAGGATGGGTTGAAAGATTCGGACCATGGCTTTTTGAAAAATGGAAGGGGCAATTTTAAGACCAAAGGGTAAAACTGTCCACTGGTAATGGGCATTTGGGATGCAAAAAGTCGTCTTGTATCTTTCGGAGGGTTCAATGCCAATTTGCCAAAAACCTTACTTGAGGTTAAATTTTGAAAAGATCTGGGCATTTTTTAGATAAGTGAAGATGTTTTGTCTCTTTGGTAAAGGAAACTTGTCATCTTGTAAGAACATGTTTAAGGGTTGATAGTCAATGACTAATCGCTTTTTTCCCCTAACAAGTTCCGAACGTTTTTCAACATAAAACGCCTGACAAGCCCATTGAGAGGTTGGGCTCGATAAGACCTTGGGCCAAGAGTTGTGAACATTCCTTTTGGGCTAAGGCTAAGTCAGATGGGCTCATTCCTGAATGAGTAGCCTTAGTGGGATTGATGTCTTCATTCAGTTTGAAAGGTAACTGAATAAAGAAAGACTTGTTTTTCCACAAAGGGTTTGGATGGAAAAATTCAGAATGGGACTCCGGACAGTATTTCAGAAGTTGGGTTGAAATGTCTTTGTAGGACTATGGTGAATCAGTCAAACTGTAAAGTTTGAGAATTTCTATGTAAGGTTTGAACATGGTTTTGACCCTTATTCCGGAGGAAATGATTTGGAGGTGTTTGATTTGGTGAATGATATCAAATCCTAACAAGATATCCTTGTCAGAAAGTTTTGAACCAATGACACTTGTCCAGATAACACAATTTGGGAAAATCTGAATACCAATGGGTTTTTTGGTAACCAATGTTGTTGAAAACATTTTTCCATCTGCAGGACGAAAATTTTCAGTGTGCTGATTCCAGTATTGGGCTGGAAGAATATCTGGGTTTAACATACTTCGTTGAGCACCAGTGTCTATGAGGGCAATGGCTGAAATTGGTCTTTGGAATTTGGAGGGTAAAATTTGGAGTCTAATAGAAGGAATTGGAATGGTGGTGTCTAAGGACAAGGATTGTTGGTGGAAAATGTTTTGGAACTCATCACTTTTTGATTCCTCATATGAGTTTCCCAGTGCGAACACTGTTTCATTAGTAGGTTCCTCTTGTTCAGAGAAATAGAACTCTACTTCTTCCTTCTCAGGAGAGTACCCAGTAACCATCTGTAAATGCTTTATCAATCTACTTGATTTATCCTTCTTGTTTGGACAGTTCTTTGCATAGTGGCCTTTTTTGTTGCAAATAAAGCATCTACTGGATTTCTGTTTCCTCTGTTCCTTTGAAGAAAATGATCGTTTCCTGAAAAACCTGTATAGTTTTCTCTGGTTGTTCCATCTTCGAGATTTGGATTTTGAAGTAGAATCTAGACGTCTGAACTTCTTTTTTCTTTGCACTTGATCTGTAAATATGGTTTCTTGCAGGCACTTCTGAAAGGCTGTTTATCTTTCATCAAATCTTTGAAAGACTGTTTCTGTTCACAGAGCTTCTCCAAACATCCCTTGGTGATCTGGAAAATCTTTCCTAAGGAGATGTTGTCAATATTGATATTGTGCGCTGCAAATTGTCTTTGTATTTCTGGTTGCAATTCTTCAGGTAGAGGAGCAAGAAAGACATGTTTTAGAGTCGGATCATTGAATCCATTGAGCTTATAAAACAAGATTGACATCCTCTTGTAATGGAAATCAAGATCTTTGGAATTTAAGGAATAGCACTTCATGTTTAGGTAGTCCCGTCTTGCAGCTTCGAAAACTGCACTTGGTTCTCCGATGAATTGTTCATGCAAAACAGCAAGAGCACTAGAAACACTAGGTAATTGGACAAACTGCATTTGTCTGTACTGCCCTAAACTGTCAAACCAATCTCTTAGAGATCCCGTGAAATGAGTGGTGAATTCTCTAAGGACTGATTCTGTTGTTGCATCAGCTCTTATCATCTGGAGGTCAATCCATGCTGACATTTCTTGGACTCTTTCTCACCATTTGGATGAGGGAATATCATCAAAAGTGAACCATGGGCCATTTGATGGTCTGTGAGAGGTTTGTGCATGAGGCTGAGGTTGTTGATTTGTTGCTGAAGATTTAGCTAGTTCATCAACATCTGAGGGTATCTCAAAATAAGATTCTAGATAGGCTGGTTTTGTTTCTTCTGGTTGTGCCATTAAAAACTTAGTAATGTTTGCATAAGCATTTTCAGAGTCACTAGTCGAGACTGAAGATTAATCGAAGTATCCCCATCAGTAACAGAGGTAGTACACTTAGATTCAGAGGGTGGAAAGGTCTCAAATTTTTTAGAATTGTATTGGTGCATGGGTTCTTTGTCTTTGGTTTGGGTTGGTTGAGGTTGAGTCTGTGGTGAAGCAGGCGTATATCTGGGGGATTGTTGTTTAGTGGTTGAAGTAACTGGTGGATGAATTTTGACTGGCCTGGGAGTAGCTTTTGGTTTTTGCCTTGGCTGGGGTTGTAAAGGCTGATTGTTGAAAAGAGTGTATGTCATGCCGAACAATTTGGAGGGATCATAGGGTTTCATTGGAGCAAGCATAGGAGTGAATGAATCATAAGTTAGGCTTATAGTAGGTATTGGTGGTGACTTGGTGAAAAGTGTAGGTCTCTGTCTTTCTGAATCAATTTGATCAAGCTCTGCTTTCAAGAGCCTGATTTCTCTTTCCTTTTGGTCAAACTCAGGACCATAGTATATCTGACTGAGCATGGCACGTAATTCTGAATCTAGTTGGATTATTCTGGATTGTAAACGTTGGTAGATTTGTTGCAATTGTGAGGTTATTGTATCAACCTTGGATTCAATTTGATCAGTTCACAAACTAATCCTGTCAACCTGTTTATGAATGTCCACCAAGGTATCATTTTGTGCTCTGGCATTTTGAGTCTGCCAGTTGAGGACTGCCTCAAAAGGTCTGGGTTCATCAAGATGGCCGACAGAGGTTAAGGAATGAAGGGTTTTGAAACAACTTTTTTGTGGGAGTCTAATTGGGTATCTAAAGTTGGAAAATTGGTGGAATAGTCTTTGGAGGTAGAGGCAAACATCATACAAGCAGTGGGCTGTATGATTAGTGTATGGTTTTGAACTGGTTAAAGAACTTCAGACTTGCAGTGTTTTGCAATCCATTTGAGTTCCATTTTGTATTTGGTGAAGGTGGAGGTGGATCATCATGCGGCTTTGGTTGGAAATGTTTACATAGATGATGGAGTTTCTTTTTTGGCATTGTTTTCCTTCTGGAAACTAAATCATCTTCCTCCCAATCATCCCAACAAGGACAATCTGGGTCACAATTTCCTGATCCAGGTGCATCCCATAGAAAATGGCCATTCATTTTGGCTAGAAATATCCTTCTGATGAGAACCATCAAGGGACCATTAAAACTTCAAGTGATCCTTTGCACATTCATGGAGGCCCAATTACAAGAGCAAGAGCCAAAAAGATGCAAGCTGCTTTAAATGGATTAATTGAGAAAATATGGATTGAAAATGCAATTCAAGATGCAAGACATCATGAATTGGGCTTGAAGAGAAGACAAGGCATTGTGGGCATTATTCAAGTCGTTGGGCAGCCAAATACACAAGTTGTATCAAATGCAGAAAGGTCAAATTCGGAATAAAAACTGTATTGATTGAGCTAGAATTAAACTGCAAGCTATATACCGTTGGAAAGATAATTAAGTTAGCTTTCCAATACATTTTACAGAGCTGGATTTGGAGTTCTCTAGAAGGAGTTATGACCAATTCTTTACAGCTTGTTCAGACTTGGGATTTTCAACGAATCCTTTGTTTTTCAACTTATTTGTTTGTTTTGTTTCAAGCTTGTCAATGTGTAAGGTAAGTCTACCATCAATGATGGTGGGGTAACATTAAGTTTGTCAATGATAGCATTAATTATAGTAGGCTAGCATTAAGTTTGTCAAAGATAGCATTGATCATGGTGGGTTGGTGAAGACTTTTGAAACATCTTTTGACAAACTTACTTGGAGGGTTGTTCCAATGTTTCCATTTGTATTTTTAGGATCTTGGGTTCCTTTTAGCCTATTTAAATTCAGCAACCTTGGTATGTCAGGAGATTAATGTTATTTTGAATTTGAAAGATTATTCTTTCTTTGGTTCTTTTGAGAACTAGTGAACTTATCAAGAATTTACATTCTTGTGGTGTTCCAAATTTAGACTTATCACTCACCTTCTCATCTTTTTCTTGAGTGTGGCGTCAATACCCTTCTCTATACCTTTGGTTCATGTTTTCTTAAGCATTGGGTCAAGGTTTTTGTTTGCCATAAATCTGTTTAGAACTTTCTTGGGAAGTTGAAACTACAAATTAAGTGTAGGATTGAAAGTTTCATTGTGGGATTCGTATCACCTTCTTTATTGAACCTGGTGATAGGTAAATCTTAATGGGCTGTATGGACAACAGTGGTCATAGAAGATTGTGTGAAAGATAGCCTTGGAGGCTCTTAAGGAGCACTTGGTGGAGCCCGAAAAGTCATTCTTACTGTTCCGTCGCGCCTTCTTTCAAACATTCCTTCTGATTTCTGAATTGGAGTAGTGTTGTTGTGGAATTGCTTATAATTTGATATCCATTCTAAAGGCATGAGTTTAATTAGCTCGTCTCGAGGGATCTGCCTTGGGATTTGAATTATGGTTGGAATTTGATATAATTCTGCTAACACCATGAGGGTGTTAGAGTTGTGTTCATGTGCAGGTAGATCTAAGGCATGATTTTGAAGCCTATAAACCAACTGAGGATGAAGTGTTGCAATATTTGAAGATTAGATATGTTCTGCTCCTTGTATCTGGACTTGTACTTTTAGAGCAGTTGGCAGAGCCTGTGTTCACCTGGGGGGCCAGTGAGTGTATGAATGATAAGCACCTCATCCCACATCGGGTAGGGATCGGGACTGTGCCCTGTTTATAAGTGGTAGGCAATCCTCACCTCTTAGCACTTACTGCTCTAATTAATACTGGAGCAATGTGCTTGTTCATCAGAGAAGCTTGTGTTACCAAAGAATTTTATATTCCTACCAAAGTTTCTTTTGGATCAGCAAGTGGCAGAGACTTCTACAGCAAAAAGATCACAAGACTAATAGAGATCCAACCCTTCATGATCAGGCATGGATTTTTTTCCTTTGACTATTTTGGCGAAGATATCTTATTGGGAACAGACTTTTTAAGTCTTGTTGCCCCTTTTGCATTCTTTCCAGAAGGATTCTCTTACACCATTCATAATCCTATGGATGGTAACACTCAGGTTTTCCAAGTTCCTTAGGTCGAAAAACACTCCATTTTTAGAGAGGGTGGAAAGATTAAAAGTTACCCTATCCATAAATATGAGATCCAGATCAAAGAGATCTTGGAATGCTGTACAGAAGTCCCTAATCAGTTTTGGGCTAAAGAACAACATTTTGTGTCTCTACCCTACAAAGATGGATGGACCATGCCTCACCAGACAGCCTCTCATCTAGGCATGCCCCATTTGAAGAACTGTGCAAAACAGATATCCAAGCCCTTATGAATTTGAAGCTGATTAGGTCCTCTAAGTCTCATTGGGCCAACCTAGCATTTTATGTCAACAAGCATTTAGAACAAATGCGGGGAAAAAAGCGATTGTTGATAGACTACAGGAAGCTGAATGATTGCTTGCAAGACATAAGGTACCCCCATTCCATAGAGGACACCTTTTGAAATGCATGGCTAAAGCAAAGGTATTTTCAAAGTTTGACATGAAGTTAGGCTTTTGGCATATTGGAATCAAGGAAGAAGACATACATAAAACAACATTTGTGGTCCCCCATGGGCATTATGAGTGGAACGTGATGCCTTTCGGTCTAAAGAGTGCACCGTCATAATTTCATAATAGAATGGATGAGGTATACAAATCTATCTCAGGATTATGCCTTATCAATATTGACAATGCCCTTATCTTCAGCAACAGTGAAGAGGTTCACGTGGAACACCTATCTCAATTCAAGGCCCTAACCTATAAGCATGGGTTAGCTCTGTCAGAATCGAAAATGAAGATAGGTCTTACTGAGGTAGATTTTTTGGGACTACACATCAAAGGAGAATCCAATACTGTAGCGGATTTCCTTTCCTGACCAATCACCATGATCAGAAGAAGAAACCTTCCAAAGAAATGGGAAGAAGGCAGCTCTAGTGCTCATGAGACTAGAGCACATTTTCTCAGAGATCTCAACACTTTGATTGCGTGGCTTCCCTTGGAAGTACAAGATGATATCTTTGAGAAGGTCATCAGTCACAGGAGAGATCCAGAGGAACAAGCTCTAACATGGCAGGTATGGCAGTTTATGGCCATGCAAGAACACAGACCTGCCCACAATAAAAAAATGTCAAAGAGCTTTTGACCCACATCCTAATCCTGACCAGATGCACGAAACAGTCTTCAAAATTGGCTGTACATTCCATTATGTAATAGATGAGAACTCCAACTGGGGACATTATGTTATTTGTGACATAACACCTCAGGCCTATTACATAACTTGGTATTGGCTTAACACTACCCAATGGAAATACTGTTCGAGCCCAACCTTATTCATACTAGTCGAAGATATGGAAAAGGAAGGTGGTTCGATCGAATGTTTGCCCCAATCTTTGAAGATATCCTGACGTTAAAACTAATCAACGGATATCACATCACTCATACTACAATAGTGATTGTGAAGCTAACAGATATCTGGGGAAGATACAAACAACCTATGGTACAGGTAGTTCAACATGACCACTCCCAAGAAGACATCAACTCTATGTGGACAGACTGCTGAGCTGCAAGAAAGGCTCTAGCAGAAGTATATGGGACTATTCCCATGTACAATACTCACAGTCCCATTTCCCCACAAGTCTACAGTACTCTAGATCTCTACTTCCGGGAAGAAATTAGAAACCTCAATCTTCATAATGATGAAGAACAAGCAGCAGACATATAATAGAGGTATAACGACTACCTTATCAGGCATGGCAGACTAGGAGAAGTCAATTATCTGGATACTCCAGATATTGACAGATGGAGGAACGAACTTGAAGAAATGGCTGAATGGCTAGACCTTCAAGAATGGCCCCAGCCAGGACTTAACCCACAACCAGACAATGTAGTCGAACTGGATAGGCAGCAGCTGGTAGATGACATGGAAGCAGCATCCAAGGAAAGGTGGAACCATAGGTTAGGAATGAGCACGCCAACAAGTGGCAACTTTGGATTGTAGCGGAAGCTTAGTGGACCCTACAGTGGAAGCAGTGGTGATAATAATATATGTATTCGTACATCCTTCAGAGTGAATTCTATAAGGTGTGGTTCCCTCTTGAGAAGGCTAGAATTGCCGTGTGTTTAGGGCTTATCACCCCAAAGAAAACCCTTTGATTTCTTTTAGTTATGGAAAACCAAAACAGTAATAGATCAGGGAACCAACCAATTTCTGACCAACAATCCACCTCGGGCATCAGAGTCCCAACTGATAGTTCACCCTCTATAAACTTCCATTATAAATCCTAAGAGGATGAAAGCAGTGAGAGAGCGGCTCAGTCCTTCAGACCCTTATAGATACTACCATATTAGCCCTACTCTAAATCATCTTAGAGCCATAATCCCTATAAGACAGCCCAAACTAAAAACCATCTACAAATCCTCAAAAATCACTGTCCAATCCATCTCCTCTAGTTCAAAAGAAATGTACCTTCCTATAATCTCAACCAATGAGGTTACAAGGTATAAAATGCAAGGATATAAGGGACGACATCTTGGAGCCATCCAGATAGGAATACAACCATTGTTCTTAGCTGGAAAAGATATCACATGTTTTATTGCTATTCTAGATACTAGATGGCAAACTTTTGAGAAAGCCTTGATAACTACTATTGAAGCAAGACTCAACCAAGGTCATGTTGTTCCCCAAGTTGAACCAAATTTCACCCTTGACATAAACAAGCCATCCCTCACAGATGCCATTAAGGTATTAATTCAGGTAAATGGGTTAACCATGAAACCTGATGAATTTGCCTTGGCAATTCACCACTCCATGACCTATAAAGTCCAAACCCATATGTTCTCTATCAGTAGGTCTGGAAAACCTATTACTAGATTTCTTGCTGGTGATGGCAGAGTCTTTCAGCCCAAGACTTATAGGCAAAATCAACTTATTTTTTCACCACAATGGATCAATGAGAATGAAAGAAACAACAGACCTCAACAGATCCATGAGGCTCCAAAGATTAGCAGATTTCAAGAAGGAAGGGTATCAGTTTCTTTCCCAACAGAGACTAAAGCCCTCTACCCATCTGAAAAATGTCAACTTGAAGGAAAACATCCCTCCATGTGCACACACATGCTAAGAAGAACAACCTCTTACAGAATCATGGGACCCGTAACCATGATTAGTACCCCAGACCTTGATAATGGTGGCTTGGTTTGAAGGCGAATGTCAAAGAGCCCCTCAGCTATCCAGGAGAGCAGCTGCTATGAGGCTTGTAGCAGGGTTCATAGGGTCGTTGAGAAGATGGTGGGGAAGAAAACTCACGAGAGAAGAAAGACAACACATACTGAACATGGATGACCCTTGTGGAAGCCTTCTAGAAAATCTATCCTTAGATTTCTTAGGGCAATTCACAAGAGAAGAAGAGGTTGCAGAAAAGCATTTCTCCAAAACAAGTGCTGTGATGTCAGAAAAATGGAATAATACTACCTGGAGCAGGAAAGGCTATACTATACCTTTCACAAAACCTCAGACACTATCCACAGAACTGGACCAGTAATCCGCATGCTCGGGTTTCCATCACGAACTTCTTTACCTGAATCTACCCAACCACCACCAATCCAAACCTCTGTTTCCTTAGAAAAACAGCCCATGTACCAATATTCTACTCATCAAATTTCCCATTCTCCATCTCTAGATTCTTTTACTGAAAGTTTCCCTTCACACTCAAATTCATCGTCCATTGAGTCATCTGATTTGTCTGACTCAGACACTTCTTATTCAAATCTAGCTGATATTTCCAAACTCCTCATGGCAGAACCTACTGAACAGTCTGGTGGCACTAACACTGGCCCAAGAACTGAACCTGTTGACACTGATGAAGAAAATCACGAAACTAGTGAATCTTCTCAAACAATTCCACCTCCACCAAAAGTCTCCAAACCTTCAAATGGTCTATGGTTTACTTTTGATGATATCCCTACCACAAAGTGGAGAGAAAGACTACAAGAGTTGTCTGCTTGGATTGATGTCCAAATGTTAGCTCCAGATGCCACAACCCAATCTGTTCTACGAGAATTTAGTACTCGGTTTACGGGATCTCTTCGAGATTGGTTTGATAGTCTTGGACAGTATAGACAACTTTAGTTCATTCAAATTCCTAATGTTTCTCAGGCTTTAGCCCTTCTTAAAAGTGCTACTTTTGAAGCTGTAAGACGGGATTATCTCAACATGAAATGTTGTTCCCTCAACACAAAAGATCTTCATTACCACTACAAGCGAATGTCTGGATATACTGTTCAGCTGTGGTAGCTTGGAGACTGCATTGATCCAATCGAGATGACTGGATATATTCCTTGGGGTGTGGTCTTTTTGTAGAAATGAGGGTTTTGATACTTCAAGTGAAGGAATTTCCTCTCTTATATAATTGATAAGGACTGATAAAAGGGAAAGAGGATTCATTAATCTGGGCTGACTTTGGGATGTAGGAATATTCAACAAGGTTTTTGAGTTTGTTGGTGGTTTGTTTGGTGCAAGACTTTGGATGAGATAAGGTCGAAGAAAGAGAAATATGAGAAGATGTAATTGTGTTTTCATTTGATAAGGTTGATTCCATTTTTTGTAGGACTCTCTCTATCTCTGAAGTCATAAAATCAAATTTAAAGAAGATTTAAATCATACCACTTTGGTATGTGAAGAATAGAATTTTGAAAATTACAAACTTTCAAGGAAATGTGTGGCTCTGATACCATAACAACCTGATAATGACATTGATGTCTACTTAGCATCACTAATCGAGGAATTGCAATCTTTGTGAGATGTTAGTATGGAGGCTTATGATGCATATAAAAGAGATTCTTCAATCTATGGGTTGTCTTACTATGGGCTGTCTTACTATGGACAATAAATGACTTTCTAGGTTATGGAAACTTGTTGGGTGCACTGTGAAAGGGTATAATGCTTGTCTGTATTATGATGATGACATAATCCTTGTAGATTGTCACATAGTAAGAAAAATGCATATATGGGCCATTATCGTTTTCTTCCAAAAAAATCATAAGTTTTGATATAAAAAAAGGCCTTAAAAAATGAGGTGGACAAATGTGACCCTCCTAAATTGTTGACAAGCCATGATGTGTGGGAAATGGTTAGAGGCATTGAGAATAAATGGGGAAAAGGAAAAAAAAAAAAAGGCGGAAGATGATGATTTCTGTAATACAAGCAATTATTGGAAGAAGAAGTCAACATTCTTTGACTCAGAGTATTAGCAGCACTTGTGTGTTCGACATTGTTAGATGTTATGCATATTAAAAAAAAATGCATGCGAAAGCATTTATGGGATGTTGCTCAATATTTCGGGAAGGATAAAGGATGAACTTAAATCAAGAACGAATCTTCAAATGCTGAAGATTAGGGAGGAATTGCAACTTGATTTCTCAAACAAGAATCGTGTTATGCTTCCTGCAACTTCTTACACCTTATCTTTAGAGGAGGAAAAAAGGTTTTGTGAATGTTTGAGAAATATTAACATTCGTGTGGCTATTCTTCTAATATGAGGAACTTGGTATCACGGAAGGACTGCAAGCTACAGGTCTCAAATCACATGATTGTCATGTGCTTATGCAACAACTTCTTACTGTTGCAATACAGACAATATTGCCTAACCATGTTAGATATACTATACTAAGATTGCGCTTTTTCTTTAGTTCCATATGTGCTACAGTTGTTGATGTAAGCAAATTGGACCAAATGGAAAAAGACATATTGGAAACAGTATGTTTGTTAGAAGAATGCTTCCCACCTTTATTTTTTGATATCATGATCCACTTAATAGTCCATCTTGTCCATGAGGTAAGACTTTGTGGTCCTATTTATCTATGATGGATGCATCCATTTGAGAAGAACATGAAAACTCTTAAATGTTATGTTTGTAATTGCAATCGTCCTGAAGAGTGCACTACGGAATCTTACATTGCAGAAGAAGCTCTTAAATTTCTATGCATGTAAATAATTGGGAATCCTCTTAGGCATAAAGAAAACTCATTAGTTCAGAGGCCCATGGGTGGTAGGAAAATAATGCTTGTTCAATAAAAGTTGTTGATCCAAGCTCATTTATTTATATTGTAGAATACTCAGGAAGTTCAATCCTTTATTAGGTACTCATTATTTTTTTTTATTTGACATCTTGTTAGAGAACGCATGGATTGGTTACAAAGACAATTTCCACGTCATGAAAAGGACAAAAACTATATAACAAAGAAACACAACCTCACTTTTCCAGATTGGTTATCATAAATGGTTGATATAATTAAAATTATCCTTCTCATCTTATTCATTAATTAAATTTATTATTATGTTTTAGGTCTCTAAAATAGCGAACAATAATGAAAATGTATTAGAGACTTTGCGGTTGTTAGCAAGAGGTCCTCGTCCTTATGTGCTAAAGCATATCGGTTTTTGCATCAATGATTTCACATTTCTAACTAAGAGTCTTGATGAGAATCGGGTGACCCAAAACTATGGTGTGAGTGTTCTTGCTGAAACATTGCAAGTAGCAACTTCAAAGGACAAAAATCCAATTAATATCATGGAGTGATTAATGAGATTTGGCAACTTGACTATCATATGTTCAAAATTCCTTTAGTTAAGTGTGATTGGGTCCACAGTTGAGGTTGTGTAAAAATTGATGAGTTTGGTCTCACTTTAATAGACCTCATAATATGAATCCCACAATGAAACTTTGAAACCCACACTTAATTTGTAGTTTCAACTTTCCAAGAAAGTTCTAAATAGATTTATGACAAACAAAACATTGACCCAATGCTTAAGAAAACATGAACCAGAGGTAAATATTATGATATTGACGCCACACTTAAGATGTAGATGAGAAGGTGAGTGATAGGTCTAGTTTTGGAACACCACAAGAATCCAAATTCTTGATAAGTTCACTAGTTCTCAGAAGAACCAAAGAAATAATAATTCTTTCAAATTCAAATAACATTAATCTCTAATTATCTTACATAGCAAGGTTGCTGAGTTTAAATAGGTTAAAAGAAACCCAAGATCCTAAAAATACAAATGGAAACATTGGAACAACCCTCCAAGCATAGGTTTGTCAAAGGGTGCTTCAAAAGTCTTCACCAACCCACCATTATTCATGCTAGTCATTGGCAAACTTAATGCTAACCCACTATCATTGATGGTAGACTTACCTAACACATTAACAAACTTGAAACAAAACAAATAAATGAAGTTGAATAAAGAAAGGAGTCGTTGGAATTTCAAAGCCTAAACAAGCTGTAATAAATTGGTCATAACTCCTTCTAGAGAACTCCAAATCCAGTTTTGTAAAATGCATTGGAAAGTTAACTTAATTAGCTTTCTAACGGTATATAGCTTGCACATTAGTTCTAGTTCAATCAATACCAATTTTATTCCAAATTTGCCCTTCCTGCATTGGATCCAAATTGTGTATTTGGCTGCCCAATAGCTTGAATAATGCCAACAATGCCTTGTCTTCTCTCCAAGCCTAGTTCATGATGTCTTGCATCTTGAGTTACATTTTCAGTCCACATTTTCTCAATTAATCCATTTAAAGTAGCTTGCATCTTTTTGGCTCTAGGTCTTGTAATTGGGCCTCCATGAATGTTTACAGGATCACTTGAAGCTTTAATGGTATTCCCTTGATGGTTCTCATCACCTCAATTGATTAGGCCATAAGTCTAAACCATTTATTTTAACTTTACGAGCGAAGCAAGTATTTTATGCATATGATAAGAAGTGGTCAGTAGTTTGTTTCATGCCTTTTAGAGGTATTCTGGTTACTAAAAATGATGAGGATGTGCATAGCACGAAGGAGCATGTTCCAGTAACTGAAGAATTGCCTGCAATAGATATAATCGATGCCTCTATTGATGGCAATTGAGAAGAACATGCACATGATGGTGTTGAGGCCATTGAGATCAAACAATGACAGGTGTTTTTATTGTCTTTATCTATTTATATTTCCTATTGTTCTTATGTATCTATCTATTGTTTTTATAGTAGCAACTGTTTTGCATTTCTGATTTTTTCATTACTTGTTTTACTAACATATTACCAATTATCCCAATATGTATTCGATTAATGTTATGTTCTTTTCCTTTTGAAGGCCTGAGATAATGGATTTTGATGATGATGAGCCTGTCAATAATGAAGAAAATTAGAGATATTCTCATAGAAATGATGAAATGCAAAATAGTGAAGAAATTGATATTGAAGGACTAATTCCTCCTCATCTTGGAAGGTTCAAGAGAAACTTTTACACAGAGGTATGAGTCTTAATCCTGGGAATAAAAATTTAAGGATGAAATATGGGAATATAATGCTAAGATATAAGGCATATGGTGTTCCTTGTGGACCAAAGGCCACTGCACTATCCACTTTCCTTAAAGCGTTAGCTCTACATTTTAGCTAATCACATACAATGATTGGTGATAATTGCCAGAGACTTACAAAATGCACTATGGAAATTTATTCATGTATAAAAATAATTAAAATTTAACTGTGCTGCAGAGGTGATATATTATTCATGAAGGAAGTAAAAAGCAAGTGTTACAATCAATTGGATCTTCATATAGTAATTTCAAGCACAACTTGACCAAAAATTACATTATGCCAAACAAGCATAATCGTAAAAGGTTTAGGAAACCTCATTTATGATATTACCACATTAAACAAGTAGATTGGGATCTTTTCGTCGAAAGTCGTACTATCGGTGAATTTGCGGTATGCAATTAAGTTGTATTAACTTGGTAAACTGAATCTTTTCTATATAAATTATGTTTACGTCAAAACATTTCAGGGTATCAAAGCCTAAAAGATCTGCTCATGCCTCTAAAACGAAGTGGTAAATATGAGATCTATTTGTTTTAATTGGTGAATAGAGGAAAAATCCTTCTAATGGCTTCTTCATCCAATAGTTCAGAAAATCTTGTTCATGTTTCTCTTTCTTCAACTCTTTCTCTTCCAAAAACTTGTACTAAACACCTAGCCTCCAAAATAGAAAACCTTGTTGAATATTCTTATGTTCCCAATTCAGCTCAAATTAGTGAATCTTCCATGCCCCTCGTTAGTCCATATAAACTATACCAGAGACCAAATTCCTTTACTGGAGTATTAGAACCTTGATCTCAACTAAAAGACCTGCTCCTAAAGAATATGTTCAGTCATCTCGATTGGATCGGTGTGCTCTTCAGGCAACACAATCGGAACAGTCTGTCATGTTAGAAATTCTAACAAAACTTGTCTCCCAATGGAAAAGGGAAGGATATACTCATCTCCATCTTGGTGGAGTCCAATTGATTCTCACTCTTCATGGCAGAAAGGGATTACCAGTCACCGCTCGGCTAGCATTGCTAGACACTCGGTTCAAAGAGTACCAACAAGCAGTCATTGACACTGTTCTGACTATTTTGCATGTGTGAAGTGTTCTTTTGACTTTATATCCTAATTTCAACCTCTCTCTTGATGATCCCAATCTACCTACAACTTTAAAAGTTCATATCCAACTTCAAGGAGCTGACTAAATAGTTTCGTCAAAAATGGCAACGTTACACCACCAGTTGGTGTATCGATTACAAAACCATGCACTTGATCTTCCTACACCACAAACCTTATTTGATGCCCTAATGATTATTGCTGATTCAGAAACCATCCCTTCTATAGTCCAAATCCCAAGACAAATCCAAAAGCAAGAGCTTCTTAAGCTCATGCCTCTTGAATGGCTATCCAATTATGAAAACTTTCACCAGAATTCCCAACCGGTCCAAACCTCTGATGCTCTCTTTGAAAAAAGAGCTGACGGAATGATTAGGATGACTTTTCAGTCACCCACTGAACAAACACCACCCATAGATTCCTTCTCTTACTCGTCCATGATTATGGTCGTTCCAACAGCACATGAAGACATTCCCATCCATGGATTTGCCTCTGACGGTTATCCGATTTACCCGAATAAGATTAATGGCCACTTTTTATGGGATGTTCCTGGGTCTCATATGTGTGATCTAGGCTGTCCATGCCTTGAAGAAGACGATAATGATGACTGTAATAGACGGCCTAGACGTCGAAAAAAGAAAAGTCATAAGATGGAACCATGCCAACAAAGGCCTCCTTTGCCTCTAGATGACCCAGACAGTACAACTCCTTTGCCAATCTATCAGAAAGGGTTAAGGCTAATCCAAAACGAGTATCAACAAAAAAACATGTAGGAAAGAGGCTAATCAGCCTAGTATGCCACCTTCATCAATCCAGTCCTGCATGATGTTTTCATCTAGCTCGTACCAAGAACAATTTCCACTTTTGGAAAAACAGACAGACCCTCAGACAAAGGTTGTCACTAATCCTTTTGTGCAGTCTCCAGTAACTCCCACAGGCCAACTTGAGGAACCAAGACCTTTTGAAGCCGTCTTAAACTGGCAGACACAGAATGCAAGAGCACAAAATTCGGCTTTCAGAACCCTTGATGACAAAATTGAAAGGGTTGCTTCTCAAGTCAAACAGACTGACACCAAAGTTGATAAAATCACGGCTCAACTTGAACAAATATACCTTAATCTGCAAAATCAAGTCTCTCAGCTTGATTCAGAACTTCGATTGATGATTCAAAACCGATACTGGGGTCCATAATTCAACCAAAAAGAAGTAGAGATCAGAAGGCTAAAAGCTGAATTAGCCAGAATAGATGCAGATAAGCAACAACCTTCCTTATTTGCAAAATCTCCTACCCTACCTCTCCATACACCAACTTTCAAGACTTATCAACCATTTTATACACCATCTTCCTTCTGTCAACCAGTAGATTATGCTAAATTTTTTGGACTGTCCCATACTTTGTCCAGACAAACTCCAGCTCCACCTAAGTAAAAACCCAAACCAACCAAACCAAAAATATCAGAACCACCACCAGTCTATCAACAACCATAAACTGCCTCAGACCCATAATCTTCGCCAAAATCATCTCCTGAACTACAAGACAAAGCACCCTTACACCAGTATTCATCCCAAGTTTACGATCAAGAATCTTCTGAAGAATCCTCAAAAGAATCTTCATTTTCTTCTGACTCTGAAGTAGATTTGGCTGATATTTCTAAATTACTAATGGTCCAACCCTCTACAGGGTCCAATGATCTATCTCCCTCATCTCCTCCTCCAACAACACCTTCGCATGATAATCCTCCTAAACCTTCCAACGGCCCATGGTTTACTTTTGATGATATCCCAAAAATCAAATGGCCTGTTCGATTCCAAGAATTTTCAGCATGGATAGATGTTCAGATGCTCAGCACTGGAGCAACAACTCAAACAGTCCTTAAAGAATTCAGTTTTCAATTTACTGGATCTTTAAGAGATTGGTTTGAAAGTCTTGGCCAATACAGACAACTTCAGTTGGTCCAAGTTAAAATTCCTCAAGTTATTGGTATCATTTATGAACAATTCCTCGGAGAGGCTACAGCTGCAAATGAACAGACACGACGAGAATTCCATCAAATGAAGTGTTGCTCTTTGTAAATCAAAGATCTTGACTTCCACTACAAAAGAATGTCTACAATGTACTACAAGACTGATGTCCTGAGACTGGTCTCCATCTCAAACTCTCCTCCTTCATATTGCTCATACAAAAACCATTTTCTTCCTTTCTGTCCTGAAAGTCATGCCAATTTTCACATCCAACTCCCTTGTGGAAAAATGAAAGCTTCTTCATTAAGCTTCCTTTTAAGCTTAACAAAGAAATCAATCCAATCAAAGCTATCCATACTGGTATGACACCATCTGATCTAAAGCTACAAACTCAGATTGGGCTTGTCAAGCTTTCTATGTGGAAAAACGGTCCGAAATAGTCCGAGACAAAAAATGTTTTGTTATAGATTATTAGCCTCTTAACTGTTTCCTCCGAGATGATAAATTCCCTTTGCCAAAAATTCAATCTTTATTTGTTCATATTCGCAATGCCAAGGTCTTTTCCAAATTTGACATTAAAGCTGGCTTCTGGCAATTAGGAATTCATCCTGTTGACCATCATAAAACTGCCTTTTGCATTCCAAATGCCGACTATCAATGGAAAGTAATGCCATTCAGTCTCAAAGTAGCACCTTCACTTTTTCAAAAAGCCATTATCAAAATCTTTGAACCTATACTCCACCATGCACTTATCTACATAGATGATGTGCTCCTATTTTCAAAAGACCATGATTCCCATCAGGATCTACTTTCTCACTTTCTCAAGATAATAGAGTCACATGGCATTATTCTTACTAACAAAAAAAGCATCCTAGGCCAGGATTTTGTAGAATTTCTTGGCATGGTCATTAAAGATGGCCATTACCGCCCTGGTCCACACATAGCTCAAGAGCTAGTCCATTTTCCTGATGAACACTTGTCCAGAAAATAAATTCAGCAGTTTCTAGGCATTGTAAATTATCTTTGGGATGTTTTCCCTCATGTGGCTATTCACACTAATCAGTTGTCAAAAATGCTTAAGAAATCTACCCCACCATGGGGTCCCTCTCAGACTGTTGCAATTCAACATCTTAAGAAGATTGCTCAACATCCATTTCCATTAAAAATTCCCACTAAAGAACAATGCATTCTCCAACCAGATGCAAGTGATGAGTATTAGGGAGCAGTACTTTTAGAAAAACTTGATGGAAAGGAATCTTACTGTATTCATGTCAGTGGTCAATTCAAAGAATCGGAAAAACATTATCACGTAATCTACAAGGAGATCTTAGCCGTAAAATATGGAATTCAAAAGTTAGACAACTCCTCTTTTATGAGAATTCTTGATTTAAAAAATAAGACACTTCCAGACAAACACCTTCTCCGCCTTAAAACATGGTTTTCCAAATATGATTTTTCAGTACAACATATCAAGGGAGATCAAAATCTCATTCCTGATATGTTATCTTGATACGAAATCCCATAATGAAACTTTGAAACTCACACTTAAATTGTAGTTATCTTGACAAACAAAACCTTGACCCAATGCTTAAGAAAAGCATGAACCAAAGGTATAGAGAATGATATTGATGCAACACTCAAGAAATAGATGAGAAGGTGAGTGATAAGTCTAAATTTGGAATGTCACAAGAATGCAAATTCTTGATAAGTTCATTCCAAAAGATCAGCGAGAATACGTGGCATTGTTATACCAGAACTACAACAGTTAAAACTAGAAAGATCAGCGAGAATACGTGGCGTTGTTATACCAGAACTACAATAGTTAAAACTGCACTTTGGACCAGTAGTCCGCAAGTTCGGGTTTCCAGCCGATATACCTCTAAGATAAAAAACTTTGAAACTTTTTCATGTCGGGTTATATAACCCAAAACAGACTTTCCTTTAGTCTAAAACAGGGTACCAAACCAGATAAGAAATGATCAAAAGTTTTCTGATGCACAGGATCCTTGCTGGAAGGCAAGTGCAGAGCATACTTCCTTAAGTTTTCAAAATGTACAAATTCAATTCTTTGTTCCTTTTCTTTCTTTAGATCTTCATTTGCAGAGAGAGAGAAGAGAGTTTAGAAATTCATGGTTTTATGAAAACACACAAGAGTTTATTGCTTCGAAAAACTTCTATATCTTACAAGCGAGGGGAGAATCCTTTATATAGGAGAATTCTCGGAGAGATAGGACAGGACCCCTATCTTTTACAAAAGCAAAAGTAAAAGATACATCATGACGCAACTTTAATTATTACAAAGTGACAAAGTGTGCTTTAATAATTAAAGCATGACTTTGACAAAAGCAAAAGCTTAAAGTAAAAGCAAACTCTAATAATTATACAAGACAAAAGCATAATAAGACAAACTACTAGACAAACTACTTTATGGAGAGCGGAGGTTCATGTAGTCGTCTTCAGATGAGCTTTTGACAAACTACTTTATGGAGAGCAGAGGTTCATGTAGTCGTCTTCAGATGAGCTTTCTGTTTCATAGGGATTGTCACAAGAGGTTGGTGGGAAAAAGGTTTTGGAGAGCTTTGGATGCTTACAGTGGGGACCACGGTAAGGTGGATAAGGGGAATCTTTTCGACATCCTGGTTTGGAGGGTGATGACTTAGGACTTGGCATTTGAGTGGCTTTGTCAACTTTTGAGGGTTGGGATGATGAGCCTGGTTCATTCATAGATGGTTGTGGAAACTGTTGGAGATGTTGGCTGAGGGGAAGGAATTCTTCCCATGGGTCTTGGGAGTCTTGGTAAAGGAAGTCAGTGTAATCTAGTTTTTCTTCTTTGATGATGATGCCTGTGGACTTTGGTTTAGATATGGCGGATGGAGTGGGGATCATGATGAGATCATGTTGAAGACCTAAGGAGGTGTGGAAGATGTCTTTGTGTGGTGGAGTTTGGTGGTTTAACTGATAAAGATAATTGTGCAGGTTGGATTGGATTTCATTGTCAATGACAGCTGGGTGAGGGGCAGTAAACCATTCATATACCTGGTCTTGAGTCCAAAAGAGATTTGTGTCTGGATGTTGGAAGTATGGCCTGTGAATGATAAATACTGATGTGAACAGTTGGGCTTCTGAGGCAGGCATACGTTCAAGATTGTAAATTTCTGGCAGTTGTTGTAGCTTCTTTCTCCACCATGGGATGGGGGAAAACCATTCAAGTAAGGTCCAGGTAAGAGAGGTGGCTTTGTCTGGAGTAAGGAGATGTTCCAAAGTGGGAGTAATTGGTAGGACTAACTTGGTTGCATAAAGGATAGTTAGGCACCAGATGTACCATAACACATCTTCAGTGGTTTCTTTGGATGGATCAAGGGTTAAACCTGTAAGGAACATATTTTCTGGGTGAAAGGTGGAAAACGGAAAGGGTTCTGTGACAAGGTAGGCTTTCATGAAGAAGCGAAAGAGAGCTTTCTTTGCAAATTCTTGGATGGCAAAGACAAAAGAGAAGTTTTTGTCGAAAGGAAAAGTTTTCTTGGTGAGAGCTTCTGGGGGTAGTGATGTAGCCATGGAGATGATCGGAAAGTGGTATGTAGTAGAAAACATGGTGAGAGGTTTTTCAGGTTTTGAGAGTCTTGATAGCATGTCCGGGATGAGGTTTTGGGATCCCTTTATATGCTTGACCAAAAAATCATATTTGGAAAACCAATCTTTTAATCTGAGTAACATCTTTTCGGGAACAGTTTTACCTTTGAAATTGAGAATATTGGGGAAGGCTGAACTGTCCATTCGGATGAGAAAATGGTGTCCAATCAGATGATACTCGAACTTTTTGATGCCATTCTTTACCGCTAAATTTCTTTGAACACGCTATGGTAATGCTTCTGTGTGTCAGAAAATTGTCCACTAGCGTAAGCGATAAAGTGTTCTTTTCCATGGAGTTCTTCAAGGAGGATGGCACCCCATGATTCATCACTTACGTCTGTCTATAAAATGTGCTTTCCATCATTAATCAACTTTAAAGGAGGCGAATTTTGCGCAATTTGCTTAAGAGTAGTGACAGCATTTGTGTGGTCAGCATTCCACTCGGGGGGCTTCTTTTTCAATCAAGCCGAGAGGTGGCAAGTGTAGTGGTCCACATGTGGGATGAAATCACGGATGTAATTGATAATGCCGAGAAACTGTTGAACCTGCTTTTTGGAAAGTTGCTGATCTGGAAAGTGAAGCAATTCTTGGGCAATGTGTTTTCCTGGCTGATAATGGCCATCTTTTATGATCATGCCAAGGAATTCAATGTTCTCCGTGGCAATGGTGCTTTTCTTGGCAGACATCATAATTCCATGACTTTGGACAATATCATAGAATTGAGTTAACAGCTGGCGATGTTCATCATGTGATCCTGAAAAAAGCAAGATATCGTCAATGTAAATCAATGCATGATGTAGGATAGGCTGAAAGATTTGGACCATGGATTTTTGGAAAATGGATGGGGCAGTTTTGAGGCCAAAGGGTAGGACTATCCATTGGAAATGGGCATTTGGGATACAAAAAGCAGTTTTGTAACGCTCAGAGGGTTCAATGCCTAATTGCCAGAAACCTGATTTTAAATCAAATTTTGAAAAGATCTGGGCATTTTTGAGAAAAGTAAACATGCTTTATCTACGGGATAAGGGAAACTTGTCATCTTGCAAAAACATGTTTAATGGCTGGTAGTCAATGACTAGGCGTTTCTTTCCTCGAACAATTTTAGAATCTTTTTCAACATAAAAGGCTTGGCAAGCCCATTGAGAATGCGTAGGCTCAATTAGACATTGGGCTAACAATTGGGAACATTCCTGTTGGGCTAGGAGTAAGTCAGAAGGACTCATTCCTGGGTGAGTAGCTTTGGTTGGGTTAATGTCTTCATTGAGTTTGAAAGGTAACTTGATGAAGAAAGACTTATTTTTCCACAATGGGTTTGGATGGGTGAACTCAGAATGGGACTCTGGATAGAAACTCAAAAGCTTGATGGAAATATCCTGGTAGGATTGAGGGGTTTCAGATAGATTGTAGAGTTTCAGAATGTCTGTGAAAGGTTTGAACATGGACTTGACTCGAATTCCATTGGGAAAGATTTGAAGGTGTTTGATCTGGTGAAGGATGTCAAAACCTAACAAGAGATCCTTATTAGGAAGGGTTGAACCGATAACTTTGGTCCAAATGACACAATTGGGGCAAATTTGAATACCAATGGGTTTTTTGGTAATCAGAGAGGTGGTGAATAGTTTGCCATTGACAGCTTTAAAATGTTCTTTATAGTTTGTCCAGTAGTCTGGTGGGAGAAGATGGGGGTTTAACATGCTGCGTTGGGCACCAGTGTCTATGAGACCAATTGTTGGAATGGGCCTTTGGAATTTTGAGGGCAAGATCTGGAGTTTGATGGAAGGTATAGGAACAGTAGTGTCAAGGGATAGTAACTGTTGGTGGAAAATGATTTGGGACTGATCACTGTCGAAGTCATCAGAAGAATTCTGTAGTGCGAACACTGTTTCATCATTGGGTTCATCTTGTTCAGAGAAATAGAATTCCAGTTCATCCTTCTTAGGAGAGTAGTCTGTAGTGGCTTGAAGATGCTCAACTAGCCGAATAAATTTTTCTCTTTTGTTATGACAATCTTTGGCAAAATGACCTTTTCTCTTGCAGATGAAACACCTACTTGATTTTCTTCGTTTAAAGTCTCTGGAAGAAGATGACTTCTTTCAGAAGAATCTGTAAGGATTTCTGGATCTGCGAGATCTGGATGAATGGTCTGGATTTTTGAATTTCCTAAAATGCCTTTTCTTTTTAGAACTGCAATCACAATCCTTTTTCTTCTGGCATTTGATCAGTAAGTAAGGCTTTTTGCAAGCACTCCGGAATGGTTCTTTATCTTTCAATAGTTCTTTGAAAAATTGTTTCTGCTCACAAAGTTTGTCAAGACAAGTTTTGGCAAGCTGTAAGATTTTGCCAAGGGAAATGTTGTCAAGAGCAAGATTGGATGCGGTGAGTTGTCTCTGTATGTCTGGTTGGAGTTCGTCTGGTAGGGAGGCCAAAAAGACATGCTTTAATGTTGGTTCATTGAATCCATTAAGCTTATAAAACAGCAAGAACATTCGCTTGTAATGGAAATCAAGATCCTTAGCATTGAGGGAACATCATTTCATGTTGAGATAGTCCCGTCGTGCAGCTTCAAAAACTGCAGAGGGGTCTCCAAGGAATTGATCATGGAGGACCGTAAGAGCACTTGAGACTTCTGGTAAATCAACAAACTGTAATTGGTGATAGCGCCCTAGAGAATCAAACCAATCTCTCAGAGCACCCGTAAAACGAGTAGCAAATTCTCTAAGGACTGATTGAGTTGTGGCTCCTGGCCGTAGCATTTGGAGGTCAATCCAGGCGGACATTTCATTAAGTCGGTCACGCCATTTATGAGATGGAAGATCATCGAATGTGAACCATGGACCATTCGATGATTTTTGATTTGTGGAACTGGTCTGGGCTTGAGCTGGAGGAGGTTGGTTTGTGGCAGAAGATTCAGGCATTTCTTCTTCAACTTAAGAGGGAATATCAACATATGGTTCTGGATGGGAGGTTTGGCCTTGAGGAGGTTGATCAGGTTGGGCCATCAAGATTCTGGTGATATCAGCATAGGACTTTTCAGAGTCACTGGTGGATGCTGAAGATTCTGTGTCAGTTTCGGTATGGCTATCAGAAACAACTAGATTTGAATCAGAAGTTTGGTCATCTGTAGTAGAGGAGTGGTCTACTGTGTGGGCACTAAACTGGTGCATTGGTTCTTTATCCTTGGATTGGGTAGGAGGTTGGGATAAAGGAGCTGATGGAGGTGTTAGCGGTGATGCCGGTGTATAACCAGGAGAGGGTTGGCCAGGGATGGAAATGGAGAAAGGATGAATTGTGATGGGTCGCGATTGAGGTTTAGGTCGTGGTTTAGGTTTAGGTGGTGGTGGTAAGGGATTGTCTCTGAAAAGAGTATGAGTCATGCCAAATAACTTGGAAGGATCGTACTGTCTGATGGGGGAAAGCATAGAGGCAAATGGATGATAAGTTGGACCTATGGAAGGGATAGGAGGTGATGTGGTAAAAAGAGTAGGTCTTTGTTTTTCAGAGTCAATCTGATCAAGCTCAGCTTTTAAACGTCTGATTTCCCGTTCCTTTTGGTCAAATTCAGGGCCATAGTAGCGCTGGGCAAGCATGGTTCGTAACTCAGAATCGAGTTGAGCAATTCGGGACTAGAGATTTTGGTGGATCTACTCCATTTGTGCAGCGATGGAGTCAACTTTTGTTTCAAGTTGTTCAGTTCGCAAACTGATTTTGTCAACTTTGGAATTAATATTCAAAAAGGTATCATTCTGTGCTCTGGCATTGTGGGTTTGCCAGTTGAGGATTGATTCAAAAGGTTTGGGAGTCAACTTTTGTCTCAAGTTGTTCAGTTTAAATAGGCTAAAAGAAACCCAAGATCCTAAAAATAAAAATGGCAACATTGGAACAACCCTCCAAGTAGGTTTGTCAAAGGATGTTTCAAAAGTCTTCACCAACCCACCATAATTAATGCTGTCTTTGACAAGCTTAATGCTAGCCTACTATAATTAATGCTATCATTGACAAACTTAATGTTAGCCCACCATCATTGATGGTAGACTTACCTTACACATTGACAAACTTGAAACAAAACAAACAAATGAAGTTGAAAAACAAAGGAGTCGCTGAAAATCCCAAGTCTGAACAAGCTGTAATGAATTGGTCATAACTCCTTCTAGAGAACTCCAAATCCAGCGTTGTAAAATTGATTAGAAAGCTAACTTAATTATCTTTCCAACGGTATATAGCTTGCACATTACTGGCGGCTCAATCAATATAGTTTTTATTCCGAATTTGACCTTTCTGCATTTGATACAAATTGTGTATTTGGCTGCCCAATAACTTGAATAATGCCCACAATGCCTTGTCTTCTCAGCGAGCCCAATTCATGATGTCGTGCATCTTGAATTGCATTTTCAATCCATATTTTCTCAATTAATCCATTTAAAGCAGCTTGCATCTTTTTGGCTCTTGTTCTTGTAATTGGGCCTCCATGAATGTGCAAAGGATCACTTGAAGTTTTAATGGCATTCCCTTGATGGTTCTCATCAGAAAGGAGAAATCTCTTCAAAAGGATTCGTCCTCAAATCTTCACCTACATCGAAAGGAGAAAGATCAGAAACATTAAAAGTAGCACTCACATTATACTCACCAGGAAGATCCAATTTGTAGGCATTATCATTGATCCGTGCAACCACTTGAAATGGACCATCTCCCCTTGGAAGCAACTTGGAACGACTTTGTGCTGGGAACCTCTCCTTTCTCATATGCACCTAAACCCAATCTCTAGGCTAAAAAATCACTTGTTTATGTCCTTTGTTGGCTTGAGTAGCATATTGTTAAGTTCTCTTTTCTATGTGTTGACGTGTTCTCTCATGCAATTGCTTGACAAATTCATCTTTCTTTTTACCATCCATACTAGCACGCTCATCAATAGGTAAAGGTAATAAATCCAAAGGAGTTGATGGATTAAAACCATATACAATCTCAAATGGTGAAAATTTAGTAGCTGAATGGACAGTTCTATCTTAAGCAAATTCAACATGTGGCAAACATTCTTCCCAAGTTTTCAAGTTCTTTTGAATAATGGCACGCAACAAAGTAGATAGTGTTCTATTTACAACCTCGGTTTGTCCATCAATTTATGGATAACAAGTAGTAGAAAACAAAAGTTTAGTACCCAACTTACCCCACAAAGTTTTCCAAAAGTGGTTCAAGAACTTAGCATCTCGATATGAAACTATGTTCCTTGGTACTCCATGCAACCTGACTATTTTCTTGAAAAACAAATTAGCTATGTTTGTTGCATCATCAGTTTTGTGACATGGAATGAAATGTGCCATCTTTGAAAACCTATCAACAACAACAAAAACAGAATCATTTCCCCTTTTTGACCTAGGTAAACCCAAAACGAAATCCATAGAAATATCAACCCAAGGTTCACTAGGTATGGGCAGAGGGTTATACAATCCATGGGGTAAAACTCTAGACTTAGCATGTTTACAAGTGATACACTTCTCGCATATTCTTTCAACATCACGTTTCATATGTGACCAAACGAAGTGTTCTTTTAAAACATCTAAAGTCTTTGCAATGCCAAAATGTCCCATTAAACCACCCCCATGAGCTTCACGCACAAGCAATTCACGCAAAGAACTATGAGGCACACACAATTTATTTTCTCTAAATAAAAGCCCATCATGCCTATAGAACTTACCAAATGCAATTTTCTCATAAGCATTAAACACATTAGCAAAATCAAGATCGTTAACATATAATTCTTTAATGTACTCAAATCCTAATAACTTTGCATTTAATGTAGAGATAAGTGCATACCTTCTAGATAATACATCAGCCACCACATTCTCCTTACCTTGTTTATATTTGATCACATAAGGAAATGGCTCAATAAATTCAACCCATTTGGCATGTCTCTTATGTAACTTACCTTGCCCTTTCAAATGCTTCAAGGACCCATGATCAGTGTGTATAACAAACTCTTTAGGTATAAGATAATGTTGCCAAGTTTAGGGCTGCTCCACTCAATTTCTCACTAAAGTAAGCAATTGGACACCCTTCTTTCATCAAAATAGCCCCAATACCTATACCTGAAGCATTACACTCAATTTCAAAAGTTTTAGTAAAATCACGTAAAGCAAGGAATGGTGCAAAAACCAATTTCTCCTTAATTAGATTAAATGCCCATTCTTGTTCACTACCCCACTTAAATCTCACATGTTTCTTCACTATTTCAGTTAATGGTGCAGCAAGGGTGCTAAAATCTTTCACAAATCTTCTATAAAAACTAGCCAAACCATGAAAACTTCTTACCTCACTTACACTTTTAGGTGTAGGCCACTCTTTAATAGCCTTTACCTTCTCTTCATCAACCTCAATTCCTTTAGCACTTACAACATAACCAGGAAAAACAATCTGATTTTTACAAAAGGAACACTTCTTCAAATTAGCATACAACTTTTCCTTCCTTAAAACAGTCAATACACTTTGCAAATGTTCAATTTGTTCATCTAAGCCTTTGCTATAGATCAAAATATCATCAAAATAGACAACTACGAATTTACCAATAAAAGCACGCAAAACATGGTTCATTAACCTCATAAAAGTGCTAGGTGCATTAGATAACCCAAATGGCATCACTAACCACTCATATAAACCATATTTTGTTTTAAAGGCAGTTTTCCACTCATCTCCCTCTCTAATCCTAATTTGATGATATCCACTTTTAAGATCAATTTTACTAAACACACAAGAACCATGCAATTCATCAAGCATGTCATCAAGTCTAGGAATAGGATGTCGATACTTTACAGTGATTTTATTAATTGCATGACAGTCAACGCACATCCTCCATGCTTCATCCTTTTTGGGCACTAGTAAAACTAGTACTGCACATGGACTCATGCTCTCCCTCACATATCCTTTTGTCAAGAGTTCTTCAACTTGCCTTTGAAACTCCTTTGTCTCCTCGGGGTTACTTCTATATGCAGGTCTATTAGGAATGGTAGCTCCAGGGACGAAGTCTATTTGATGCTCAATTCCCCTAATAGGTGGCAAAGCATTAGGGACTTCATTTGGAAACACATCATCAAAGTCCTGCAAAAGAGTCACAATAGCACTAGGTAAAGAAAAGTTGAGCTTATTAGTGTGTAAACAAGCCTCTTTGCACAAAAGTACAACGACTTGAAAAGAAAGCCCTCTTAACCTTGCTCTCTTTTGCAAACAAGTTCACTTGCTGCCTCTCTTTTCTCTCCACAATATTTTTTTCTATCTTTTCACTTGCTTTTCTCTCAATCTCTCCTTCTTTTGTACTCTCATTTTCATTTTTTGTATCACTCTCTTTTTTTTATTGACATTTGATCCCCATACACTTGCCTAGGTGTTAATGGTACAAGAGTGATTTGCCTTTTATTCATTATAAAAGAATATCTATTTAAGTAACCATCATGTGTCACATGCCTATCATATTGCCAAGGTCGACCCAAAAGAATGCGTCCAGCATGCATGAGTACTACATCACATAGAACCTCATCCTTGTATCTCCCAATAGAGAATGAAACCAGAACTTGTTTATTTACTTTAACTTCCCCACAATCATTCACCATTGTAGCTTATATGGCCTCGGATGTTTCAAAGTTTTCAAATTTAATTTTTCAACTAAACTAGTGCTAGCTACATTAGTACAACTTCCACCATCAATTATCATACTACATACCTTATCTTTGATGTGGCATCTAGTATGAAAGATGTTATCACGTTATACCTTTGCATCCTCTTTTACTTGCATGTTGAGAGCACGCCTAGCAACCATCAATTTACCATCAACAAGATATTCTACACCATCATTAGCATCCTCCAAAGGTGGCATAGGATCATCATCTGATTCACTCTTGGTTTCAACATCACCATCATCCCTCAAGATCATTACTCTCTTATTTGGGCATTGAGATGCAATATGACCTATCCCCAAACATTTAAAACACTTAATATCTCTATTTCTAGAGTGTTGGGAATTAGATTTACCTTTGCTTTGGTTGCCTCCCTCTTTATGATCCTTGATTGGCTCAATCTTACGCTTTGAAACAACCTTTTCATCTTTGCTCCATTTTGACTTCCGTGAGGAAGATGAACCCAAATTGGTTCTAGTGGAACCTTTCTTTTTTAGTTGTCGTTCCACTTTCATGGCTATGTGAACCATGTCTTCCAACTCAACATAGTGCTGCAAGTCAACCACATTAGCAATATCTTGATTTTAAGCATGTAAAAATCTTGCCATAGTGGCCTCTCATTCTTCTTCAATGTTGGCTCGAATCATGATTGTTTCCATCTCCTTGTGGTAATCTTCCACACTTATAGAACCTTGTGTAAGACTTTGAAGCCTTTGGTGCAGCTCCCTAAAATAATGACTAGGAACAAATCTCCTCCTCATGATGGCCATAATCTCCTCTCAAGTGGTTATAGGCCTTTCACAATTTTGTCTCCTACTCAAAACAAGTTGATCCCACCAAATAATAGCATAATCAGTAAATTCAACAGCAGTTAGTTTTACCTTTTTCTCCTCAGAGTAGTTGTGGCAATCAAATACTAGCTCCACCTTTTTTTCCCACTCCAAATAAGCTTCCAATTTGATACTCCCCACATTTTTACCATGAAAAGAAGGAATTTTCAGTTTGATACTCCCCAAATCATGATCTATATGTCTTGCCCTTCTATTATCTCTTCCACATATGTCAACAGTACCCATGATAGCACGCCCTTGATTACCCCTTGCCTCTCTAATTTGTCACGGATCTCTCCAAACATCAGATTCATGTGCTCAAATTGTTGTTGCATGGCTTTGAGCATGATTGATTGGTCTATCTGCGAAGATGAGTAATGGTACATGTGGTGTCTCACTACCCTGTATGCTACCAAACTGGTCTTTCCTGTTAAACCAATCCTCACACACATCACTACTCCTGAGTTCTCATTAGATCTTCTTTGGACTCTCCTTGAGTGGTATTCACCACTCACATGGTGGCGAAAACAACTCAAAAATCTGTGTAATTTTCACGGATTAGACAGAATGCTAGAACAAGAAGCCAACCTATTCACTACAGTCTTCATCGTTCATAGACCTTACTTCCAGCACCCAGAAACAAGAGACTTCTGGACACAAGATATGGCCTATGAATGGAAAACTTGTCCTCACCCTTATACCCTAATCCATGATACATCTGTTACCTCTGTTCTCAATTCATACCTAATGGAACTCAACAATATTCAGCCACCTGCCACAAACATCCATCACACCTCTGTTGGACCATCACACATCTTGGAAATTGTGCCAAAGAAACAGACTTGTACCCCAGGTTCCATTTCAAGTCCTCAAGGAATCCTTGTCATGGAACAACGTCCTGACTACACTAACGTCCTATTCCAAGACGCTCATGATCCATGGGAAGATTTTCAGTCTCTTCTCCATACTGAAAATCCCTATTACACTTTCACAGACCCAGATCCTCCTGCTACATCAGCCCAAAAGAGATGACTAATGCTGACGAAGAAGCCTACCTGCAAGCTGAAGCTTATCTTGATCACAGACAGATCTGCCGCGCTAAACGACAATATGAGAAAGAAACTGGCTATGTGTCTCCATCACACTACCCATCCACTCCATGATTACAGACACGCATGGGAATCTTTAGCTTTTGCTTTTTTAAAGTTTGCTTTAATAATTAGACAAGGGTCCTGTGTCTTGTCTAAAGTGTGTTTTCTGCTTTTCCTTTTCTTTTGGCATGGTGTGCTTTTGTAAAAGATAAGGGTCCCACCTTATCTCTCCTTCCTTGAGATCTCTATATAAGGATCTCTCTATCCCTTTGTAAGGCAGGAGTTAATTTGGAATAAAAATTTGGTTTTCTTCACATCATGTTTCTTTAAACCTTTTTCTCTCTTCTAGGAATCAAATAAATTATTTGGAGTTAATAATGATACGCTCACCTCTAATTTTCTAAACTGAGTATGCTGTGCACTTGCCTTAAGCCTAAGGATCCTGTGCATTAGAAAGGTCCTGTTTTATCCCCCAAAACTGATTTTTGTAAAATGAAATTATTTTCTCACAACATTCACCCTTTTTGAAGGCCAAGAGTGCCGTATTTTCGGGTGGTATCGTGAAAAATTGTTTTCAAATAATGATTTTCGGATTTGGTATTTGATGGATAAGTGTATATTGGCTGGAAACTAGAACTTGCGGGCTATTGGTCCTAAGGACAGACTTTGTTCTATTATAGATCTAGTATAACAACGCCATGTACAACTACCCACTGGTATCAGAGCCAAACACCCAACGCAGAGGTGGTATCATTTAAAATTCTAAGTAAAATTATTTGATCTCCTAGAAGAGGATTAACCAAACATGGAAGCAACCTCATCTTCAATCTCAACTCCTTCATCATCTTCCTCTCATATTTCTCTTTCATCTACTCTATCTCTTCCAAAGTCATGTTCCAAACACATAGCCTCTAAAATTGAAAACCTTGTTGAATATTCCTATATCCCTGAGTCTGCTCAAATCAATGAATCCTAGTTCCCCATCACGAGTCCTTATAATCTATACAAACAAAAAACTTCTTTCACCAAAAGTATGCACATCTTGATCTCCACAAAAAGACCACTCCCAAAAGAATATATTCAGTCTTCTAGACTGGACCAGTGTGCTTTACAAGCTTCTCAAAGTGAGCAGAATGTCACTTTAGAAATACCCCAAGATCTCGTCGCCAATTGGAAATGAGAAGGGTATACGCATCTCCACCTTGGCGGTGTAAGATTAATCCTCACCCTCCATGGCAGCAAAGGTTTACATGTTACGGCTAGGATTGCTCTGTTAGACACCAGGTTTAAACAGTACTAACATGCTGTTATAGGAACCATCTTGACCACACTCTATGCTGGCAGTATCCTCTTAACCTTTTACCCAAATTTCAACTTCTTTCTTGAGGATCCCAACCTTCCTATGACCCTTAAAGTCCAAATCCAGCTCCAAGGAGCAGAATAAATAGCCACATCAAAGATAGCAACTCTTCATCACCAAATAGTGTATCGATTACATAATCATGCACTTGATCTTCCCACACCACACACCACATCTGATGCCTTAATGATTCTTGCAGACACAGACACAATCCCAAACAAATCCAGAAATAAGAATTGCTCAATCTTATGCCTCTTGAATGGTTGACAAACTATGAGCATTTCCACCAAAACTCTGAACCAGTTCAAACCACAGAAACCATGTTTGAAAGACGACAAAATGGTCAAGTCAAACTATCTTTTCAAACACCTGACACCAAGCCTGTTTTAGACATTTCACAGCTTTCCTGCACTGCTATGATAATAGCAGTTCAAACTGGTCAAGAAAAGAAACTTCCTATTCATGGTTTCTCATCAGACGAATATCCAATATATCTAGACAAAATCAATGGTCATTTCTTATGGGATGTTCCTAAAGCCCATATGTGCAATCCAGATTGTCCTTGCTTGGATGATATGGATATTGATGATGAATTGGAAGTTATGAGGAGAAAGAAAAAGAAGAAAAACAAATCCTCTCGCCCAATAACATCTTGTAACTCTTTTCCTCCACAACCTCCACCAGATCCCAAACCTCCTATTCACCAAATAAGATCATGCCTAATATTTTCAAGCCAATCTTATAAGGAATCATTCCCTCCACTTGAAAAACAGACGGACACGTAAACCAGAGTTATCTCAAAACCTTTTGTCCAATCCCAGTTACGGCCTCTAGGCAGCCTGAAGAACCCAAACAATATGAAGCATTTTTAAATTGGCAAACCAAAAATGCCAATGCTCAAAACCAAACTCTTTAACAACTCGGAAAGAAAATTGATCGAGTTGCTAGTCAAGTCTCTCAGACTGAAACTAAAGTTGATTCAATCAGCAATCATCTTGATCAGATGTACATCTATCTACAAGATCGTATCTCTGAGCTAGACACTAACTGATGAGAACCATCAAGGGACCATTAAAACTTCAAGTGATCCTTTGCACATTCATGGAGGCCCAATTACAAGAGCAAGAGCCAAAAAGATGCAAGCTGCTTTAAATGGATTAATTGAGAAAATATGGATTGAAAATGCAATTCAAGATGCAAGACATCATGAATTGGGCTTGAAGAGAAGACAAGGCATTGTGGGCATTATTCAAGTCATTGGGCAGCCAAATACACAAGTTGTATCAAATGCAGAAAGGTCAAATTCGGAATAAAAACTGTATTGATTGAGCCCGAATTAAAATGCAAGCTATATACCGTTGGAAAGATAATTAAGTTAGCTTTCCAATAAATTTTACAGAGCTGGATTTGGAGTTCTCTAGAAGGAGTTATGACCAATTCTTTACAGCTTGTTCAGACTTGGGATTTTCAACGAATCCTTTGTTTTTCAACTTATTTGTTTGTTTTGTTTCAAGTTTGTCAATGATAGCATTAATTATAGTAGGCTAGCATTAAGTTTGTCAAAGATAGCATTGATCATGGTGGGTTGGTGAAGACTTTTGAAACATCTTTTGACAAACTTACTTGGAGGATTGTTCCAATGTTTCCATTTGTATTTTTAGGATCTTGGGTTCCTTTTAGCCTATTTAAATTCAGCAACCTTGGTATGTAAGGAGAGGAATGTTATTTTGAATTTGAAAGATTATTCTTTCTTTGGTTCTTTTGAGAACTAGTGAACTTATCAAGAATTTACATTCTTGTGGTGTTCCAAATTTAGACTTATCACTCACCTTCTCATCTCTTTCTTGAGTGTGGCGTCAATACCCTTCTCTATACCTTTGGTTCATGTTTTCTTAAGCATTGGGTCAAGGTTTTTGTTTGCCATAAATCTGTTTAGAACTTTCTTGGGAAGTTGAAACTACAAATTAATTGTAGGATTGAAAGTTTCATTGTGGGATTCGTATCATTTGGTATCAGAGCTAGTTTCTAATCAGGTTTGAATGTCTTATTTATTTTGATTATAAAAAAAAAAAAGAAAAAAAAACGTACAAAAAAAAAAGATTACAAAAAAAGAGTCAAGTATTTCTACTTTCATAGTTTACACATATCAATTGTGTTGCTTTGCTTGCTTGCTTTCCTTTCTTCAATTTCCTTTTCATTCTTTGTGTCCTCTTAATTTCTTTTATTTGTTAGTGTGCTGGATTGTCATATTTGGTGTGCCACTTGGGTTTTTTTTTTTTCTTGATTTTGTTTATTTAGTTCAATAAAGAACTGAAAGAGAGAATTAAGTGTGGTAAAAGGCAATTTGTGTGTTAAACACGAGAGTTAAGTGACATCAAAATTGAGTGAAATACGTGAGGGAGTGTTGTGAGGTCTTTTTGCTAACAATTTTTTTTTCAGATCACAAATATGTCAAAAGATCAAGAAGCTATAGACCAATCAATCATGCTCAAAGCCATGCAACAACAATTTGAGCACATGAATCTGATGTTTGGAGAGATTCGTGACAAATTGGAGAGGCAAGACACTGCCATAGCCAATCTACAAAGGGGGCAACAACCAATAGCTCCTAATGTAAGAGGTAATCAAGGGCGTGCTGTCATGGGAGAAGAAGATGGCGATGACGTAGATGATTTTGATGACCAGGCCACTGTTGACATGCGTGGAAGAGATAATAGAAGGGCAAGACGTATAGATCGTGATTTGGGGAGTATAAAACTGAAAATTCCTTCTTTTCAAGGTAAACATGATCCGGAAGCTTATTTAGAGTGGGAAAAAAAGGTGGAGCTAGTATTTGATTGCCACAACTACTCTGAGGAGAAAAAGGTAAAACTAGCTGCTGTTGAATTTACTGATTATGCTATTATTTGGTGGGATCAACTTGTTTTGAGTAGGAGACGAAATCGTGAAAGGCCTATAAACACTTGGGAGGAGATGAAGGCCATTATGAGGAGGAGATTTGTTCCTAGTCATTATTATAGGGAGCTGCACCAAAGGCTTCAAAGTCTTACACAAGGTTCTAGAAGTGTGGAAGATTACCACAAGGAGATGGAAATAATCATGATTCGAGCCAACATTGAAGAAGAACGAGAGGCCACTATGGCAAGATTTTTACATGGGTTAAATCAAGATATTGCTAATGTGGTTGACTTGCAACACTATGTTGAGTTGGAAGACATGGTTCACATGGCCATGAAAGTGGAACGACAATTGAAAAAGAAAGGTTCCACTAGAACCAATTTGGGTTCATCTTCCTCATGGAAGTCAAAATGGAGCAAAGATGAAAAGGTTGTTTCAAAGCCTAAGATTGAGCCAATCAAGGATCATAAAGAGGGAGGCAACCAAAGTAAAGGTAAATCTGATTCCCAACACTCTAGAAATAGAGATATTAAGTGTTTTAAATGTTTGGGGACAGGTCATATTGCATCTCAATGCCCAAATAAAAGAGTAATGATCTTGAGGGATAATGGTGATGTTGAAACCGAGAGTGAATCAGATGATGATCCTATGCCACCTTTGGAGGATGCTAATGATGGTGTAGAATATCCTGTTGATGGTAAGTTGATGGTTGCTAGGCGTGCTCTCAACATGCAAGTTAAAGAGGATGCGGAGGTACAACGTGATAACATCTTTCATACTAGATGCCACATCAAAGATAAGGTATGTAGTATGATAATTGATGGAGGAAGTTGTACTAATGTAGCTAGCACTAGTTTAGTTGAAAAATTAAATTTGAAAACTTTGAAACATCCAAGGCCATATAAGCTACAATGGCTGAATGATTGTGGGGAAGTTAAAGTAAATAAACAAGTGCTGGTTTCATTCTCTATTGGGAGATACAAGGATGAGGTTCTATGTGATGTAGTACCCATGCATGCTGGACACATTCTTTTGGGTCGACCTTG
This sequence comes from Citrus sinensis, assembly GCF_022201045.2. Taxonomy (NCBI): domain Eukaryota; kingdom Viridiplantae; phylum Streptophyta; class Magnoliopsida; order Sapindales; family Rutaceae; genus Citrus; species Citrus sinensis. The sequence goes on along the minus strand of NC_068557.1, from coordinate 15,078,695 downwards.
GCAATATGATAGGCGTGTGACACATGATGGATACTTAAATAGATATTCTTTTGTAATGAATAAAAGGCAAATCACTCTTGTACCATTAACACCTAGGCAAGTGTATGAGGATCAAATGTCAATAAAAAAAGAGAGTGATACAAAAAATGAAAATGAGAGTACAAAAGAAAGAGAGATTGAGAGAAAAGCAAGTGAAAAGATACAAAAAAATATTGTTGAGAGAAAAGAGAGGCAGCAAGTGAACTTGTTTGCAAAAGAGAGTGAGGTTAAGAGGGCTTTTTTTTCAAAACAGCCTATCGTTGTACTTTTGTGCAAAGAGGCTTGTTTACACACTAATGAGCTTAACTTTTCTTTGCCTAGTGCTATTGTGACTCTTTTGCAGGACTTTGATGATGTGTTTCCAAATGAAGTCCCTAACGGTTTGCCACCTATTAGGGGAATTGAGCATCAAATAGACTTCGTCCCTAGAGCTACCATTCCTAATAGACCTGCATATAGAAGTAACCCCGAGGAGACAAAGGAGCTTCAAAGGCAAGTTGAAGAACTCTTGGCAAAAGGATATGTGAAGGAGAGCATGAGTCCATGTGCAGTACCAGTTTTACTAGTGCCCAAAAAGGATGGAACATGGAGGATGTGTGTTGACTGTCGTGCAATTAATAAAATCACTGTAAAGTATCGACATCCTATTCCTAGACTTGATGACATGCTTGATGAATTGCATGGTTCTTGTGTGTTTAGTAAAATTGATCTTAAAAGTGGGTATCATCAAATTAGGATTAGAGAGGGAGATGAGTGGAAAACTGCCTTTAAAACAAAATATGGTTTATATGAGTGGTTAGTGATGCCATTTGGGTTATCTAATGCACCTAGCACTTTTATGAGGTTAATGAACCATGTTTTGCGTGCTTTTATTGGCAAATTCGTAGTTGTCTATTTTGATGATATTTTGATCTATAGCAAAGGCTTAGATGAACACATTGAACATTTGCAAAGTGTATTGACTGTTTTAAGGAAGGAAAAGTTGTATGCTAATTTGAAGAAGTGTTCCTTTTGTACAAATCAGATTGTTTTTCTTGGTTATGTTGTAAGTGCTAAAGGAATTGAGGTTGATGAAGAGAAGGTAAAGGCTATTAAAGAGTGGCCTACACCTAAAAGTGTAAGTGAGGTAAGAAGTTTTCATGGTTTGGCTAGTTTTTATAGAAGATTTGTGAAAGATTTTAGCACCCTTGCTGCACCATTAACTGAAATTGTGAAGAAACATGTGGGATTTAAGTGGGGTAGTGAACAAGAAAAGGCATTTAATCTAATTAAGGAGAAATTAGTTTCTGCACCATTACTTGCTTTACCTGATTTTACTAAAACTTTTGAAATTGAGTGTGATGCTTCAGGTATAGGTATTGGAGCTGTTTTGATGCAAGAAGGGCGTCCAATTGCTTATTTTAGTGAGAAATTGGGTGGAGCAGCCCTAAACTATCCTACCTATGACAAGGAGATGTATGCATTGGTGAGAGCTTTGGAAACTTGGCAACATTATCTTCTACCTAAAGAGTTTGTTATACACACTGATCATGAGTCCTTGAAGCATTTGAAAGGGCAAGGTAAGTTACATAAGAGACATGCCAAATGGGTTGAATTTATTGAGCCATTTCCTTATGTGATCAAATATAAACAAGGTAAGGAGAATGTGGTGGCTGATGCATTATCTAGAAGATATGCACTTATCTCTACATTAAATGCAAAGTTGTTAGGATTTGAGTACATTAAAGAATTATATGCTAACGATCCTGATTTTGCTAATGTGTTTAATGCTTGTGAGAAAGTTGCATTTGGTAAATTCTATAAGCATGATGGGCTTTTATTTAGAGAAAATAAATTGTGTGTGCCTCATAGTTCTTTGCGTGAATTGCTTGTGCGTGAAGCTCATGGGGGTGGTTTAATGGGACATTTTGGCATTGCAAAGACTTTAGATGTTTTAAAAGAACACTTCTTTTGGCCACATATGAAACGTGATGTTGAAAGAATATGTGAGAAGTGTATCACTTGTAAACATGCTAAGTCAAGAGTTTTACCCCATGGATTGTATAACCCTCTGCCCATACCTAGTGAACCTTGGGTTGATATTTCTATGGACTTTGTTTTGGGTTTACCTAGGTCAAAAAGGGGAAATGATTCTGTTTTTGTTGTTGTTGATAGGTTTTCAAAGATGGCGCATTTCATTCCATGTCATAAAACTGATGATGCGACAAGCATAGCTAATTTGTTTTTCAAGGAAATAGTCAGGTTGCATGGAGTACCAAGGAGCATAGTTTCAGATCGAGATGCTAAGTTCTTGAGCCACTTTTGGAAAACTTTGTGGGGTAAGTTGGGTACTAAACTTTTGTTTTCTACTACTTGTCATCCACAAACTGATGGACAAACTGAGGTTGTAAATAGAACTCTGTCTACTTTGTTGCGTGCCATTATTCAAAAGAACTTGAAAACTTGGGAAGAATGTTTGCCACATGTTGAATTTGCTTACAATAGAACTGTCCATTCAGCTACTAAATTCTCACCATTTGAGATTGTATATGGTTTTAATCCATTAACTCCTTTGGATTTATTACCTTTACCTATTGATGAACGTGCTAGTATGGATGGTAAAAAGAAAGCTGAACTTGTCAAGCAATTGCATGAGAGAACACGTCAACACATAGAAAAGCGAACTGAACAATATGCTACTCAAGCCAACAAAGGACGTAAGCAAGTGGTTTTTCAGCCTGGAGATTGGGTTTGGGTGCATATGAGAAAGGAGAGGTTCCCAGCACAAAGGCGTTCCAAGTTACTTCCAAGGGGAGATGGTCCATTTCAAGTGGTTGCACGGATCAATGACAATGCCTACAAATTGGATCTTCCTGGTGAGTATAATGTGAGTGCTACTTTCAATGTTTCTGATCTTTCTCCTTTCGATGTAGGTGAAGATTCGAGGACGAATCCTTTTGAAGAGAGGGGGAATGATGAGAACCATCAAGGGACCATTAAAACTTCAAGTGATCCTTTGCACATTCATGGAGGCCCAATTACAAGAGCAAGAGCCAAAAAGATGCAAGCTGCTTTAAATGGATTAATTGAGAAAATATGGATTGAAAATGCAATTCAAGATGCAAGACATCATGAATTGGGCTTGAAGAGAAGACAAGGCATTGTGGGCATTATTCAAGTCATTGGGCAGCCAAATACACAAGTTGTATCAAATGCAGAAAGGTCAAATTCGGAATAAAAACTGTATTGATTGAGCCCGAATTAAAATGCAAGCTATATACCGTTGGAAAGATAATTAAGTTAGCTTTCCAATAAATTTTACAGAGCTGGATTTGGAGTTCTCTAGAAGGAGTTATGACCAATTCTTTACAGCTTGTTCAGACTTGGGATTTTCAACGAATCCTTTGTTTTTCAACTTATTTGTTTGTTTTGTTTCAAGTTTGTCAATGATAGCATTAATTATAGTAGGCTAGCATTAAGTTTGTCAAAGATAGCATTGATCATGGTGGGTTGGTGAAGACTTTTGAAACATCTTTTGACAAACTTACTTGGAGGATTGTTCCAATGTTTCCATTTGTATTTTTAGGATCTTGGGTTCCTTTTAGCCTATTTAAATTCAGCAACCTTGGTATGTAAGGAGAGGAATGTTATTTTGAATTTGAAAGATTATTCTTTCTTTGGTTCTTTTGAGAACTAGTGAACTTATCAAGAATTTACATTCTTGTGGTGTTCCAAATTTAGACTTATCACTCACCTTCTCATCTCTTTCTTGAGTGTGGCGTCAATACCCTTCTCTATACCTTTGGTTCATGTTTTCTTAAGCATTGGGTCAAGGTTTTTGTTTGCCATAAATCTGTTTAGAACTTTCTTGGGAAGTTGAAACTACAAATTAATTGTAGGATTGAAAGTTTCATTGTGGGATTCGTATCACTAACCTCCGACGAATGACCAACAACCACATCTGGGGTCCAGAGTTTAATAAAAAAGAAGCAGAGATTAGAAAGCTCAAAGCTGAATTGACAAGAATTGATGCTGAAAAGACTCGACCTTCTCTTTTTACTCAAACACCCACCCCAGCAGTACCTCCTCCGATCTTTGAAACTTATGCACCTTTCTACACACCATCCAGAGCTCAACAACTTGTTTACAATCAGTTCTTTCGATTCTCCCACCTTCAACCAACTCCTCAACCAAAGCCATCTTCACCCAAAAAATCAAAATCCAAAGTTAAGGTCTCAGAACCAAAGTCAAAGGCTACTTCATCTTCATCTGTTCCTCCGGTACCACCAGAAGACTCACCAAAAGCCACTCTTGAACTTCCCAAAAAAGACAAAGGCCCAATGGATTAGTATCATTATCATACTGTCCAAAACACATCTTCTGACTCCTGTGAGCCAGAAACAATTTATGAGTCAAACCCATTAGAGTCCAACCCGTCTTTCTCTTCCTCATCCACAGACTCAGTCGGTACCTCCACTAACTCTGAATCCGAATATGCTGACATTATAAGCATATTAATGGCCATTAAAACTAAAGATCCAAGCACTGCAACAGCCACACCTATTGTTGAAGACAGTTCTTCTGATGCCGAAACTAAAGCATCTCCAACAAAACCAGAGCCATCAATGCCTCCACCAGTCCTTGATCACTCAACAAAACCATCTTCAGCATCTTAGTTCACATTTGATGACATTCCGAGTCATAAATGGCCTACTCAACTTCAAGAATTTACCGCATAGATTGACCTCCAAAGAACCAAACCTAATGTTCAACCTCAAGCTGTTCTTTGCGAATTCATGGCTTGGTCAACGGGTTCTTTACGAGACTGGTTAGAAAGTTTGGGAGAATACAGACAGCTCCAATTCATGCAATATCCAATTGGCAACAGCACTCAATATCATCCATGAACAATTCATCGGTGAAAAGACAGCGTCTGCTGATGCAAACAGAAATAGTATCATCAGATGAAGTGCTACTCGCTCAAAAGACACCTTTTGGAATCTCATTACAAAAGGATGAGTATTCTATTTTATAAGCTGAATGGGTTCAACGAGCCATCTCTCAAACATGTCTTCATAGCCTCTCTTCCTTCTAAGTTACAACCTGATCTTCAAAGGAAACTCACGGCCACTAATCTCAGCATAGTTGATATCTCTTTGGGAAAGATTTTCCAAATGGCAATGCTATGTCTCGACAAGATCTATGAGCAAAAAGAATTCTTCAAAGATCTCATGGAAGACAAATAATCATTTTCTGAAGCCTGTAAAAAACCCTATCTCAGGATGGAATGGAAAGATGAAAAGAAGTGTATCTGTCCAACCATAAAGAAGAAATATTTCCAGAAACACTTCCACAGAAAATCATCCTCTAAAAAACCTCTCCGATATTTCAGAAAAAAAGGATGTTTCCCAGTACATAAAGAAAAAGCACAATCGTTGTTTCATCTGCAAGAAACGTGGTCACTTTATGCTAAACTGTCCTCACAAATCTGCTCGTCTCATACAGCATCTTCAACATTCTTTCTTGTTATCTGAGAATGAAGATGTTGAATCAAATTTTTCAGAACAGTCAGAACAAGATGATCATACTACCTTTATTATCGCAGAATCTTCTGATTCTGATGATATTTCAGTCATTTCCACAGTTCAAACTATCAACCATGTTTCATCCATTCCTAGACCTTCTCTAAAAATGTCAATCCTTCCTTCAAAGTTTCATAAACCTGTTCCTGTCATCGGATTTATTGACACTGGTGCAGATACCAATATGATTGATCCTTCTGTCCTTCCCTCTCATTGTTGGGAAAAACACTCGAAACTTTTCCGAGCAGTTAATGGAGAAACTTTTGAAACCACTTTGATTACCAAAAAACCCATTGGTGTTCAATTTTTTTCAAATTGCATAATTTGGAAAAAGATTGTAACATCCAAACTTCCAGATAAAGATTACTTATAGGTTTTGACATTCTCTATTTTTTTAAAAACCTATTCCTCACCAGTTCTGGAGTTCGCTACAAATAAATGTTCTTGCCGTACACAGATACATTACGCCTGTATGCACTTTCCGAAACACCATCCCCATACAGTCATATTTCACAGAAGTTCCTAGAATTTTGTCCAGAAAACCATTCACAGTTCCACCTCCCTTCACCTCTTTGGAAAAATGAACAATTCTTCATTCACCTTCCTTTTAAGCTTAATGAAGACATCATCCCCACCAAAGAATCACACCCGGGTATGTCTCCTTCCGACCTCCTACTTAATAAGCAAGAATGTTCTCAGTTGCTTCAGCAAGGTCTCATTGAATCTACTGTTTCAGATTGGGCTTGTCAAGCCTTCTATGTTGAAAAACGTTCTGAATTAGTTCGTAGAAAAAAGAGGTTAGTTATTGACTACCAGCCACTTAATTCTTTCCTTAAAGATGATAAGTTTCCCCTTCCAAAAATCCAGACCTTGTTTGTCCATCTTCAAGGGGCTCGTATCTTCTCTAAGTTTGATTTAAAAGCTGGTTTTTGGAAACTTGGTATTTCACCAGTTGACCGTCACAAAACTGCCTTCTGCATCCCTGATGCCCATTATCAGTGGACTATTATGCCTTTTGGTCTTAAAGTAGCTCCTTCATTATTTCAAAAGGCCATGACAAAAATCTTCAATCCTGTTCTTCATCATGCTTTGATATACATTGATGATATCTTATTATTTTTCTCTAACCATGAGAGCCACCAGAAACTCCTTTTGGATTTCTTTCATATTGTGTAGGAACATGGAATCATGCTTTCTGAAAAGAAAAACAGCAGAGCAAAAGAATCAATTGACTTTCTTGGCATGGTGATTAAAGATGGCCATTATCAACCTGGTCCACACATTGCGACTGAATTATTAAAGTTTTTGGACACACATCTCAACAAAAAGCAGATCCAACAATTCCTTGGGATTGTTAATTATGTCCGTGATTTCATCCCTAAAGTTGCAATCCACATAAACCAGCTGTCCTGCATGCTCAAAAAATAGTGCCCTCCATGGGGACTAGCACAAACAGAAGCTGTCCAACAACTAAAGGTGATAGCTCAGTCACCTCCTCCTCTACGAATTCCCACAACTGGACAACGCATGCTACAAACCGATGCCAGTGATGATTATTGGAGTGCCATTCTTCTTGAAGAGATAAATGGTGTATGTCACTTCTGTGCAAATGCCAGCGGACAATTCAAAGACTCTGAAAAGAATTACCATGTGATCTACAAAGAGATTTTGGCGGTCAAGTATGGAATCAAAAAGTTTGAATTTCATTTAATCAGCCATAAATTCCTTATCAACATGGACAACTCCTCTTTTCCCCGAATCTTTGACTTTAAAAATAAGTTGCTCCCTGACAAACAGTTGCTCAGCCTCAAAAACTAGTTTGCTAAATATGATTTTACTGTCCAACACATAAAAGGCAAACAGAACCTCATCCCAAACTTCCTTACATTCCACACCATCCCAGTTATAGCCATGAATCGTCAACTTCCTTTCAAAGCTCTCAACCAGAGAACCTTTCCCATGAACATTCCTTTTCATTCAGCCTACCAGATACAAGACTTTGCAAAGAAATTTCTATACCGGTATTTCTTCAATGTTCAAAGCAAAAAGCCTGATCGTTTTCCTTCCTTTACTACCTTGTATGCTACCAAACTGGTCTTTCCTGTTAAACCAGTCCTCACACACATCATTACTCCTGAGTTCTCATCAGATCTGCTCTGGACTCTCCTTGAGTAGTATTCACCACTCACGTGGTGGCAAAAACAACTTAAAAATCTGTGTACTTTTAACGGATTGGACAGAATGCTAGAATAAGAAGTCAACTTATTCACTACAGCCTTCATCGTTCATAGACCTTACTTCCAGCACCCAGAAACAAGAGACTTCTGGACACAAGATATAGCCTATGAATGGAAAACTTGTCCTCACCCTTATACCCTAATCCATGATACATCTGTTACCTCTATTCACAAGTCATACCTAATAGAACTCAATGATGTTCAGCCACCTGCCACAAACATCCACCACACCTTTGTTGGACCATCACACATCTTGGAAATTATGCCAAAGACCATCTCCCCTTGGAACGTCTTTCTTGCATCAAAACAGCTCCAATACATATACCTGAAGCATCACACTCAATTTCAAAAGTTTTAGCAAAATTGGGTAAAGCAAGTAATGGTGCAGAAACCAATTTCTCCTTAATTAGATTAAATGCCCTTTCTTGTTCACTACCCCACTTAAATCCCACATGTTTCTTCACAATTCCAGTCAATGGCACAGCAAGGGTGCTAAAATCTTTCACAAATCTTCTATAAAAACTAGCCAAACCATGAAAACTTCTTACCTCACTTACACTTTTAGGTGTAGGCCACTCTTTAATAGCCCTTACCTTCTCTTCATCAACCTCAATTCCTTTAGCACTTACAAAATAACCAAAAGAAAAAACAATCTGATTTGTACAAAAGGAAAACTTCTTCAAATTAGCATATAACTTTTCCTTCTTTAAAACGGTCAATACACTTTGCAAATGTTCAATGTGTTCATCTAAGCCTTTGCTATAGATCAAAATATCATCAAAATAGACAACTACGAATTTACCAATAAAAGCACGCAAAACATGGTTTATTAACCTCATAAAAGTGCTAGGTGCATTAGATAACCCAAATGGCATCACTAACCACTCATATAAACCATATTTTGTTTTAAAGCCAGTTTTCTACTCATCTCCCTCTCTAATCCTAATTTGATGATATCCACTTTTAAGATCAATTTTACTAAACACACAAGAACCATGGAATAGGATGTCGATACTTTACAATGATTTTATTAATTGCACGAGAGTCAACGCACATCCTCCATGTGCCATCCTTTTTGGGCACTAGTAAAACTGGTATCGCGCCTGGACTCATGCTCTCCCTCACATATCCCTTTGCCAAGAAGGGATATGGTAGCTCTTTGAAGCTCTTTTGTCAACTCGAAATGGTAGCTCTAGGGACTAAGTCTATTTGATGCTCAATTCCCCTAATAGGTGGCAAACCATTAAGGACTTCATTTGGAAACACATCATCAAAGTCCTGCAAAAGAGTCACAATAGCACTAGGCAAAGAGAAGTTAAGCTCATTAGTATGTAAACAAGCCTCTTTGCACAAAAGTACAATGATAGGCTGTTTTGAAAAGAAGGCCCTCTTAACCTCGCTCTCTTTTGCAAAAAAGTTCATTTGCTGCCTCTCTTTTCTCTCAACAATAAATTTTTCTATCTTTTCACTTGTTTTTCTCTCAATCTCTCTTTCTTTTGTACTCTCATTTTCTTTTTTGTATCACTCTCTTTTTGTATTGACATTTGATCCTCATACACTTGCCTAGGTGTTACTGGTGCAAGAGTGATTTGCTTTTTATTCATTACAAAAGAATATCTATTTAAGTAACCATCATGTGTCACACGCTTATCATATTGCCAAGGTCGCCCCAAAAGAATGTGTCCAGCATGCATGGGTACTACATCACGTTGGCCAATAGAGAATGAAACCATTTTATTTACTTTAACTTCCCCACAATCATTCAGCCATTGTAGCTTATATGGCCTAGGATGTTTCAAAGTTTTCAAATTCAATTTTTCAACTAAACTAGTGCTAGCCACATTAGTACAACTTCCACTATCAATTATCATACTACATACCTTATCTTTGATGTGGCATCTAGTATGAAAGATGTTATCACATTGTACCTCTGCATCTTCTTTTACTTGCACGTTGAGAGCACGCCTAACAACCATCAATTTACCATCAACCATCTGATTCACTCTCGGTTTCAACATCTCCATCATCCCTCAAGATCATTACTCTCTTATTTGGGCATTGAGATGCAATATGACATGTCCCAAAACATTTAAAACACTTAATATCTCTATTTCTAGAGCGTTGAGAATCAGATTTACCTTTGCTTTGGTTGCCTCCCTCTTTATGATCCTTGAATGGCTCAATCTTAGGCTTTGAAATAGCCTTTTCATCTTTGCTCCATTTTGACTTCCAGGAAGAAGATGAACCCAAATTGGTTCTAGTGGAACCTTTCTTTTTCAGTTGTCGTTCCACTTTCATGGCCATGTGAACCATTTCTTCCAACTCAACATAGTGCTGCAAGTCAACCACATTAGCAATATCTTGATTTAAACCATGTAAAAATATTGCCATAGTGGCCTCTCGTTCTTCTTCAATGTTGGCTAGAATCATGATTATTTCCATCTCCTTGTGGTAATCTTCCACACTTCTGGAACCTTGTGTAAGACTTTGAAGCCTTTGGTGCAGCTCCCTATAATAATGACTAGGAACAAATCTCCTCCTCATAATGGCCTTCAGCTCCTCCCAAGTGTTTATAGGCCTTTCACAATTTCTTTTCCTACTCAAAACAAGTTGATCCCACTAAATAATAGTGAAATACAAGTATGCAACCCAAGAGGGGGGTGAATTGGGATTCTAAAAATTATTCAATTTATAAAAAAAAACTTAATGGAATAACAATTAAGTTGATCGCAATATAAAAAGATAAGGGAAGAGGGATTCAAACACAGAGATTTTTACATGGTTCGGCCAACCTCGCCTACGTCCATGCCTCCAAGCTTTCCGGGCTTGAGGATTCCACTAAGCAAGCCTCCAAGGCTTCAAATGCTTACACTTGACTTTCAAGGTGTCAATAAACCTTTATAACAAGAGATTATCCCCAATCTCTTAACCCAAGTGTATCCCAACACTTACAATCACTCAAAGTAAAAGATTACAATTTGTTTTGCCTCTCACAATATATAAGATTACACAATGATGCTTAATATGTGAATAGATGAAGCAAGAATGTGTTCTAAGCTCTATGAAGATTGTATTCTCGAAAATTAGCTCAATGGTCGTGTTGTGATCAGTCCTTGTTTGAATTTGAATGAGCTTATTTATAGCTGCAGCTGAAAACTAGCCGTTATTGACTTTCTGCACACTGTCGGATCGCCGTTAGCTAGATGTCGGATCGCCATTTAGGTCCAGAGCCCACTGGTTGTTATCGATGAACTGTTTATCACACACGTCGGTTCACTGTTTAGGTCCAGAGGATACTGGTTGATATCGACGAGCCGTTTATCACACATGTCGGTTCGCCATTTAAGTCCAGAGGCTACTGGTTGATATCGGCGAGCTGTTTATCACACATGTCAGTTCGCCGTTTAGGTTCAGAGACTACCCTTCAGTTCTGGTTGATATCGGCGAGCCGTTTAGCAACATATCGGTTCGCCATTTAGGTCCAGAGGCTACTGGTTTATCACACATGTCGATGCGCCGTTTACGTCCAGAGGCTAATCTCTATTTTTGCTTGAAATCGGCGAGTCGTTTATTACACATGTCAGATCGCCGCTTTCCACAAAAACTGCTGCAGTGAACTATTTTGCAAGATGACTGTTTTGACTCCAAATCTTTATAAACATTACTTTATGAAACTTGTCAAAAATAGATGAAAATTATGTTAAGTCCTTAAAAGATTAATCAAACTTAATCATGTTTATTATCATCAAAATCAATAAGGAATTATTTAGGTTAACAATCTCCCCCTTTTTGATGATGACAAACTTTTCAAGAAAATACTTGTGTAATTTTGCTCCCCCTAAATATGTGCTCCCCCTAAGTGAGATTTTGAAAGACTTGTTAATCTCCCTTAAAAAATTCATTTAACTTTAATCTCAAACAAGTTTAAAACAGATTAATTGGGAAAAAAAATTTATGCCAATGCCAATTATAATGCCAATTATCTCCCCCTTCATCATCAAAAAGAAAGAGGCGCGAGGAATGACTTATGCTTGAAAAATTTTTTTGGCGGAATCCCCCTTGAAAAAAAAAAAGTGTGCTTGGTTCGAGCACGCCTTTGGGGTCGTTCCGCCATAGATGAGATAAAAAAAAAATCGGTGGAAACAAAGTGTGAGAGAGGAGATAGTGATTGTGGGTGGAAATGTAGTTGGAAAAACGAAGAAATTTGGGTCAAAATGAACAAATGAGATTCGGCTGGTTCTAGGGTTTCAAGATGAGATTTTGAAAATTTGAAGAAAAAGAAGGATTTGAATCGGTTAAAAAGTGCTAGAGATGATAGAAATGGTTTGTAATGCTTTAATTTGGTGAAAAATGACAAGAAAAGTGAAGGATTTGAGAGGAGAGAACCGATGCAGTCGCGGGTTGAAGTGAGAGAGAGAGAGAGAGAGAGAAATCGAAATGAGGAGGAAGACGAAGGACTATTCAATTAACGCGTGATAATGGTGAGCCGTTATAACCAAAACGCCGAGCCGACAGAGTCTAGAGAGTCCTAAAAAAAATTTCATCCAAACGGCGAGCCGATAAGGTCCAGGGAGTCCCCTCAAAATTTTGTATCAGGACGGCGAGCCGATAGATAGTTATCGGCGAACTGATAGCGCCCAGAAAACTTTCCATTGTTTCTGCTCAAAACGGTTAGCCGTTTATTTAAATAATGGCAATCCGTTTTCTACAACTTATGATTTCGCACATGTATTTTGATATTTGGCTACTTATTAATACATTTCAAGATCATTTTACTGATCCAAAATGATTTGAGTGCCAGTTCAATGCATAATTCATGAACATATATATGTATTGCAACAATTACTTTGTACATTTTCAAATATACATACACATCACATGTATATTACGATTGAGCATTCCATAGATATTAAAGCATCAAGTCATAGATCAATCAATGTTAATAGACTCAATAGCATGAATAAAGATGTTAATGTGAAACTTTCATCATCCCAAGTTCATGCCGAATTTTGGAAAATTGTTCTTCGCAAAGTGGTTTTGTAAAAATATCGGCAAGTTGTTTTTCCGTAGAAATAAACTCTAATGCAATGTCTCTCTTTTGAACATGATCTCTCAAGAAATGATGTCTTATTTCTATATGCTTGGTTCGAGAGTGTTGAATGGGATTCTTTGAAAGATTTATAGCACTAGTATTATCACACTTAATAGGAATTTGTTCAAGATTAATGCCATAATCTCTAAGTGTTTGTTTCATCCAAAGTGCTTGTGCACAACAACTTCCGGCAGCTATATATTCAGCCTCGGTAGTTGAAAGTGTGACAGAATTTTGTTTCTTGCTAAACCATGAAACAAGAGAGTGTCCTAGAATATAGCAAGTACCACTAGTGCTCTTCCTATCCACTTTATAACCGGCAAAGTCCGCATCCGAATAACATGTTAAATCTATATGAGTTCCCCTAGGATACCAAAGGCCAATATCTATGGTTCCACTCAAATAACAGAAAATTCTTTTAACAGCAAGCAAATGGGATTCCTTGGGACATGACTGAAATCTTGCACACAAACATACACTAGACATGATATCGGGTCTACTTGCAGTCAAATAAAGTAGGGATCCGATCATACCTCGATACATTTTGATATCCACTTCTTTGCCTTTTTCATCTTTGTCCAGCTTGGTTGTTGTGCTCATTGGTGTATTTTTGGTCTTTGAGTCATCAATGCCGAATCGTTTGAGTAGATCTTTTACATACTTGGCTTGATTTATGAAAATTCCTTCCTCGTTTTGTTTGATTTGAAGTCCAAGGAAGTACTTCAACTCACCCATCATACTCATCTCAAATTCTTTGCTCATACACGATGAAATCTTTACACAAGAATTCATTAGTAGAACAAAAAATGATATCATCAACATAAATTTGAACAATAAGTATATCTTGGTTCTTATGCTTAATAAATAGAGTAGTATCTGCTTTTCCCATTGAAAAATCATTTTCCAATAGGAAATTCTTAAGTCTATCATACCATGCTCTAGGTACTTGTTTTAATCCATACAAGGCTTTAAGCAACTTATAAACGTGATTTGGAAATTTTTCATTTTCAAAACCAGGGGGTTGTTACATACACTTCTTCCATAATATACCCATTTAGGAAAGCACTTTTCACATCCATTTGAAATAAGATGAAATCTTTATGACATGCAAATGCCAACAACATTCTAATTGATTCTAGTCTAGCAACGGGTGCAAAAGTTTCATCAAAATCAATTCCTTCTTCTTGGTTGTAACCTTGAGCCACTAATCTAGCTTTATTCCTTACAACCACACCGGATTCATCCATCTTATTTCTAAAAATCCATTTAGTACCTATGACGGATTGATGTTCCGGTTTAGGAACTAATTCCCACACATTGTTTCTTTCAAATTGATTTAATTCCTCTTGCATTGCCATAATCCAAGATTCATCATTTTCCGCATCCTCAAAGGATTTGGGTTCAATTTGAGAAATGAATGCATTATGCTCACAAGTATTCCTAAATGATGATCTAGTTGTAACACCTCGCGAGGGATCTCCTAAAATTACATCTTTAGGGTGAGAAGAGACATACCTCCACTCCTTGGGGAGTGTTTGAGAGATACCATCTTGTTGCTCCAGCTCCATATTTGTGTGTTCTTCTTGTCTATCCTCTTGATTTTCTTGTGGTGCATTCTCTTGATTCTCTTTTGATGATTCTTCTTGTAACTCTCCATCTGCATCATCATTAGCAACTCCTTTCTCCGCAGAGGAGGGGTTAGATTCATCAAACGTAACATGCATGGACTCCTCCACAACTAAAGTTCTTTTATTATAAACTCTATAAGCTTTACTTGAGTTTGAATACCCAAGAAAGATGCCAACATCAGATTTTGGATCAAATTTACCAAGATTATCTTTTGTGTTTAAAATAAAACATTTACATCTAAAAACTTTGAAATAGCCAATGTTGGGTTTTCTATCTTTCCAAAGCTCATAGGGAGTTTTATTGAGACGAGGTCTAATCAACACTCGATTTAAAACATAGCAAGCGGTGTTGACGGCTTCGGCCCAAAAATATTTAGGTAATGCATTTTCATTTAACATGGCCCTAGCCATTTCTTGAATAGACCTATTCTTTCTCTCAACAACTCCATTTTTTTGTGGAGTCCTAGGTGATAAAAATTGATGCTCAATGCCAAGATTATTGCAAAAGTTCTCAAATGCATGATTTTCAATTTCTCCTCCATGATCACTCCTAATGCATATAATATCACGCCCTTTTTCATTTTGTAATTTCTTATAAAGCACTTTAAAAGCATCAAGAGCATCATCCTTATTGGCTAAGAATAATACCCATGTATATCTAGAATAATCATCCACTATCACAAATGCATAATATTTTCCATTTAGACTAGCATATCTAGATGGTCCAAATAGATCTATGTGAAGAAGTTCAAGTGGTTTTGAAGTAGAGATATGGTTTTTGTTTTTGAAAGAGGTTTTGATTTGTTTTCCAAATTGACAAGCTTCACAAATCTTATCCTTTTGAAAACCAATTTTCGGAAGACCTTTAACTAAATCATTTTTCGAAATTTTCGAAATCAAATCCATACTTGCATGTCCTAATCTTCTATGCCATAGCCAACTATCATCATGTAATGCGGAAAAACATTTATCAAGAGTAGATGCACATTCTATGTCAATGATATAAACATTACCACATCTATTACCAACAAACAAGGTTTTGCCATCACATGAGTTCTCAATAACACAACTAAATTTATCAAAGATAACTTTATAACCTTTGGCACATAATTGACTAATGCTAATTAAGTTGTGTTTCAAGTTCTCAACCAAACATACATTCTCAATTAGAGTTGAAGAGACTTTACCAACATTTCCAATTCTAAGAATTTTTCCTTTTGAGTTGTCTCCAAAAGATACGTCTCCACCATTTTCAGTTTTGGTGAAGCTTGAGAACCATGCATAGTTTCTGGTCATGTGCCTTGAACAACCGCTGTCCAAGTACCATTTATTTTTCTTCCTTTTTAAGCCCTACAAAGAAAATCTCAAGTTTTAGGTACCCAAAGCTTTTTGGGTCCTTGAGAGTTAGCAATGGTTCCTTTTGGAACCCAACTACATTTGACACCATAATATTCATTCCTTTTCACGGGACATCTATATTTCATATGACCATTTTGATTACAATAATGACAGACAATCTTATGATCATTTGTGGAGGTAGCTTTAACAAAATAATTCTTATAATACTTTTGCTTCAAGTTAGGCTTATATCCAAGTCCTCCTTTATCAAAAACAAATTTTTGTGAGTTAAGCATATTATCCAACATCTTTTGCCCATTTGTAAATTTCAAAACAATTTCATTCAACTCATTATTCTTTTTCTTGAGCACTTCGTTTTCATTTTTCAAATCATCTATGTGTGATTCTAAATGCTCATGTGAGATACTAGGTTTCTCATTTGATAAAGCAAGTTCATCATGCAATGTTTTGTTCTCTACTTCTAGGCATGCAATTTTTGCATTTAAAGATTCATTTTCATTTTTAACTTTCACCATTTCCTTTTTAAGACATACATTCTTTTTACCAATCTTCATCAACTCATTATGCAAATCTTTAAAAGCATCATACAATTCATCATAGGTGGGATCATTTACCTCATTGAGATTATCATCCTCTCCTATTGCCATAAGCGCTAGGTTTGATACTTCTTGCAACCCTTCTTCATCACTTGAATCTTCCTCGCTATCATCCCATGTTGCAACCATGGCTTTCTTCTTGAGTTTGTTGATAAGTGGGCACTCCGATCTTATATGGCCAGGCTTCTTGCACTCATAGCATGTGATTACCTCTTTCTTCTCCCTTTGGTTCTTGAAGTTTTTGAATTTTCTTCGCTCTCCAGTTTTCTTGAAAAACTTTCTGAACTTCCTTGCTAGCATGGCTAACTCTTCATCATCCGGTTCACTACCTCCATCACTCTCATATTTTGAAGCTTTGAGAGCAATGCTTTTCTTCTTCTCCTCATCTCCTTTTTCTGCTGCCAAGTCTTCTTCATATGAAATGAGAGAACCAATTAAATCATCAAGAGGTAAAGTATTTAAATTTTTGGCCTCTTCAATGGCGGTTCTTTTAGGTCTCCATTCTTTTGGAAGTGACCTAATGATTTTCTTAACTTTCTCACTATTTGATAATGTCTTCCCTAAGGCACCTAGGGTATTCACTATGTCCGTGAATCTAGTATACATAGAATACACATTTTCATTTTGTTCCATTTGGAACAACTCATATTGGCGAGTGTATCTACTAATTTTAGACTCTTTAACTTGATTTGTCCCTTTATAGACAACTTCAAGTTTATTCCATATTTCTTGTGCACTTTCACAACTAGATACTCTATAGAATTCTTTCTTATCAAGGGCGCAAAACAAAGCATTCATAGCCTTGGAGTTTAGAGACATTTTTCTCTTTTCTAACTCACTCCATTGACTTGATGGTTTAGGAACATCATCTCCTACTTTATTTTTAAACATAGGCATGAAAGGACCATCACAAACAACTTCCCAAATTTCATAATCTAAGGCTTGCAAATATATTCTCATTCTAGTTTTCCAATAAGCATAGTCATTGCCATCAAAGAACGGTGGTCTAGTATTTAGGGTTGCCATGGATCTTTTACTCTAGATGATTAAGTCCTAACAAGAGAACAAGGCTCTGATACCAATTGAAATACAAGTATGCAACCCGAGAGGGGGGGTGAATTGGGATTCTAAAAATTATTCAATTTATAAAAAAAAACTTAATGGAATAACAATTAAGTTGATCACAATATAAAAAGATAAGGGAAGAGGGATTCAAACACAGAGATTTTTACATGGTTCGGCCAACCTCGCCTACGTCCATGCCTCCAAGCTTTCCGGGCTTGAGGATTCCACTAAGCAAGCCTCCAAGGCTTCAAATGCTTACACTTGACTATCAAGGTGTCAATAAACCTTTACAACAAGAGATTATCCCCAATCTCTTAACCCAAGTGTATCCCAACACTTACAATCACTCAAAGTAAAAGAATACAAATTGTTTTGCCTCTCACAATATATAAGATTACACAATGATGCTTAATATGTGAATAGATGAAGCAAGAATGTGTTCTAAGCTCTATGAAGATTGTATTCTCGAAAATTAGCTCAATGGTCGTGTTGCGATCAGTCCTTGTTTGAATTTGAATGAGCTTATTTATAGCTGCAGCTGAAAACTAGCCGTTATTGACTTTCTGCACACTGTCGGATCGTCGTTAGATAGACGTCGGATCACCGTTTAGGTCCAGAGGCTACTGGTTGTTATCGGCGAGCTATTTATCACACATGTCGGTTCACCGTTTAAGTCCAGAGGCTACTGGTTGATATCAGCGAGCCGTTTATCACACATGTCGGTTCATCGTTTAGGGCCAGAGACTACCCTTCAGTTCTTGTTGATATCGGTGAGCCGTTTAGCAACATATCGGTTCGCCGTTTAGGTCCAGAGGCTACTGGTTGATATCGGCGAGCCGTTTATCATACATGTCGGTGCGCCGTTTACGTCCAGAGGCTAATCTCTATTTCTGCTTGAAATCGGCGAGCCGTTTATTACACATGTCGGATCGCCGCTTTCCACAAAAACTACTGCAGTGAACTAGTTTGCAAGATGACTATTTTGACTCCAAATCTTTATAAACATTACTTTATGAAACTTGTCAAAAATAGATGAAAATTATGTTAAGTCCTTAAAAGATTAATCAAACTTAATCATGTTTGTTATCATCAAATTCAATAAGGAATTATTTAGGTTAACAAATAGCATAATCAGTAAATTCAATAGTAGCTAGTTTTACCTTTTTCTCCTCAGAGTAGTTGTCGCAATCAAATACTAGCTCCATCTTTTTTTTTCCACTCCAAATAAACTTCAGGATCATTTTTACCTTGAAAAGAAGGAATTTTTAGTTTGATACTCCCCAAATCATGATCTATACGTTTTGCCCTTCTATCATCTCTTTCACGCATGTCAACAATGGCCTGGTCATCAAAATTATCTAAGTCATCACCATCTTCTTTTCCCATGGCAGTGTCCCTTGATTACCTCTGACATTAGGAGCTATTGGTTGTTGCTCCCTTTGTAGATTGGCTATGACAGTGTCTTGCCTCTCCAATTTGTCATGGATCTCTCCAAACATCATATTCATGTGCTCAAATTGTTGTTGCATGGCCTTGACCATAATTGATTGATCTATAGCTTCTTGATCTTTTGACATATTTGTGATCTGAAAAGAATGTTAGCAAAAAGACCTCACAACACTCCCTCACGTGTTTCACTCAATTTGATGTCACTTAACTCTCGTGTTTAACACACAAATTGGCTTTTTCCCTCTAACGATCTCACAAACTTTTGCCTTTTACCACACTTAATTCTCTCTTTTAGTTCTTTATTGAACTAAATAAACACAATCAAGAAAAAAAAAACCCAAGTGGCACACCAAATATGACAATCCAGCACACTAACAAAGAAAAGAAATTAAGAGAACACAAAGAATGAAAAGGAAATTGAAGAAAGGAAAGCAAGCAAGCGGAGCAACACAATTGATATTGTGTGTAAACAATGTCAAGGAAAATGAATAACTAAAATTTAATTTGATGAAAGTAGAAATACTTGAATCCTTTTGTAATCTTTTTTTTTTGTACTTTTTTTTCTTCTTTTTTTAATAATCAAAATAAATAAGACATTCAAACCTAATTAGAAAAGGTATAAACCCAGTAGACTACATGCATTATATTCACCTTGATGAAAATGTAAACCTACTAGAGAAATGCAACGTTGGTTAAATTCTAATATGAAAGAAGTTATTAGAGCAGAAGTCCTTAAACCATTAGACATAGATATCATTTACCCCATTTCTGATAGTTCATGGGTCAGTCTTGTGCAAGTTGTCCCTAAAAAGTCAGGAGTCACAGTAGTTACCAATGCTGATAATGAATTCATACCAACTTACAGTAACTACAGGATGGCGTGTATGCATTGATTATAGAAGTTGAATTTTGTCACACATAAAGACCATTTTCCTTTACCATTTATCAATCAAATGCTTGATAGATTAGCAGGCCATGAATTTTATTGCTTTCTAGATGGCTACTCAGGATATAATCAGATTCCTATAGCACCAAAAGATTAAAAGAAATCTATTTTCACTTACCCTTTTGGCACTTTTGCATATAGGAGAATGCCGTTTGGATTATGTAATGCACCTGCTACATTGCAATGATGCATGTTAAGCATTTTTTCTGATATGGTTGAACGATTCCTTGAAGTCTTTATGGATGACTTTTTTGTTTTTGGTGACTCATTTGATCAATGCTTACATCATCTAACACTAGTTCTGCAGAGATATATTGAGGTTGATAAAGCTGAGATTGATCTCATTTCCAATCTTCCTCCACCTAAAACAGTCAGAGAAGTAAGATCTTTTCTTGGGCATGCTGGTTTTTATAGACGTTTCATTAAAGATTTTAGCAAAGTTTCTAGACCCTTATGCAATCTACTTGCTAAGGATGTACCTTTTATCTTTGATGATTCATGTCTTATGGCATTTGAAAAACTAAAGCAATTGTTGACGTCATCACCAATCATTCAGCCCCCAAACTGGAATTTACCATTTGAGCTCATGTGTGATGCATCTGATTATGCAGTAGGAGCAATATTAGGACAAAGAGTTGATCGAATTCCTCATGTTATTTCCTATGCTAGTATGATATTGAATGATGCACAATTGAACTATTCAACTACTGAAAAAGAAATGCTAGCAGTAGTGTTTGCATTGGAGAAATTTCGATCTTATCTCATTGGTTGTAAAATAATTATATTCACAGATCATGCTGCTCTTAAATATCTTCTCACAAAGAAATATGCAAAAGCTAGACTAATTCGTTGGGTGTTGCTTTTGTAGGAATTTGACTTGGAACTCAAAGATAAGAAAGACACAGAGAATGTTGTGGCTGACCATCTCTCTCGTCTTAATTTTGACACAATTACAGAACCATTAACATTGAATGACTCATTTCCAGATGAACAACTAATGAGTGTGGAAGTATTACCATGGTATGTTGATATAGTTAATTATCTTGTTACAGGTCAACTTCAAGAGCATTAGACTAAGCAAGAAAAAGCTAAATTTTTGGCAAAAATAAAGAAATTTCTTTTGGGATGACCCTTATATGTTCAAGTATTGTGTAGATCAAATTGTTAGACGATGTGTCTCAGAAAGTGAAATTCAGAGTATTCTTTCATTCTGCCATGAACAATCTTGTGGAGGCCATTTCAGTGCTAAGAAAACAGCTACTAAAGCTTACACCTTTTGCTCTTCATGTGATAGGTGTCAACGAATGGGTAGCATTACACGAAGGAACATGATGCCATTAAATCCAATTTTAGTGGTTGAGATTTTTGATGTGTGGGGTATCGACTTCATGGGTCCCTTTCCCCCTTCTTTTAGCCATCAATACATATTGGTTGCTATTGACTACGTATCAAAATGGGTAGAAACAATTCCATGTAGAACCAATGATCACAAGGTGGTGATAAGATTTTTGAAAAGCAATATTATTTCGCGCTTTGGATTCCCTCGAGCAATAATTAGTGATGGTGGTACCCACTTTTGTAACAAAGCATTCAAAGCTCTTTTGACAAAGTATTCCATCACTCACAAAGTGGCGACCCCATACCATCCGCAAACCAATGGCCAAGTTGAGATCTCCAATCAAGAAATAAAGCACATATTAGAAAAGACGGTGAGGCCAGACAGAAAAGATTGGTCATTAAGACTCGATGATGCATTATGGGCATATAGAACGGCTTTCAAGACCCCGATTGTTATGTCACCCTACAGGCTAGTGTATGGAAAAGCTTGACACCTACATGTGGAACTCGAGCATTGTGCGTACTAGGCCATCAAGAAATTCAACTTTGACATGCAGCAAGCCAGCTCAGAAAGAAGATTACAGCTAGCAGAACTTGAAGAAATTCGCAATTATGCATACGAAAATGCTAAGATTTACAAGCAGCGAATGAAAGTCTTTCATGACAAGCAAATTATGAGAAAATCTTTCACTCTAGGTCAGAAAAGTGCTTTTATTCAATTCTCATTTGCACCTATTCTCAAGTAAGTTACGCTCTCGATGGTCTGGCCCCTTTATTGTCCACACTGTTTTTCCGCATGGGGCAATTGAAATTAAAGACCCAAAGAACGGTGTCACGTTTAAAGTTAATGGTCAAAGATTAAAGGCATATCTAGAGTACCAACCACATGGAGAGGACACCGAAATAAATTTGAGTGACCCACCAGATTTGAATTGAGATTTTTCTTTCTTTTCGGTGATTTGATTTTTTTTTCTTTCTTTTTACTATTATTTTGCTAATTGAAATTAGTTTTGCATAAGTGTGTTTGTTTAACCATTAAGTTTTCTCTTATCATTGTTAATCATGAGTGCCATAGCTAAATAGTTCCTCCTGGACATTCTTTGACCACTTCAACGTGTAAAATCTCATCTCAAAAGGCAGATTCGATTTCCCTTCACTTCCTCAGAATGCCCTCCTTACAATCTATAAAGCTCGGTCCGAACGCATGCGATTGCTCATGAGGAATAACATACCTGCTGACATCCGCTGGTTAATAGAGGCCAAAGTACGATTGGCAGGTGAGTTACCTCCCAAATTTATTGCATACATGTTTGGTTGTGGTAAAGGAAGTTATGCAAGAAAACGAAGAGCTCGAAGAATTTCTGTTGCTTGTCATAAGTGTGCCAGAATGAGATGCGATAAAAAACCATGTTCTTTAAGAATGGTGTCGGATAACAAGGAAGATAAGATTCAATTCATTAGGGATGGCTTGAATAAGGAGTCATTGGATGATATCCTTTTGTCTCTTGAAATGCGTCCCAGTGGATATGTACAAGGAGCGATTATCCAGTTATGGCCATTGTTCCAGAAAGAGCATGCACGATATAGTCTCGGGAATCTAACTATAAACGACCCTGTTTGCCAGTTTATAAGAAAACTAGGAAGCCTATCCTCGACCCATAGAGAGCGTTCAAGCCGTTTTTGGACAAAAAACCAGAGGAACATGTGAGCCACAATGCAACTACCTATAAATATCCTTTTAATTCACTGTTGTTTTATCATTTACATTATTGTCTTTAATGATTTTATTTTATCATTTTTTCCTTTTTACCGTTTTGTTTTTGACTCTCGAGCCATGTGCTTTACACGTTAATTAACACTGACATGCTACCTCATACACAGCTATGACCCACTGTCACCAAGATTCTTAAATATGATTTTTTGTCAAGCACTTACAAATTATTTTTGAGAAGTATCCCAATGGCAGCTATGATACGAAATCCCACAATGAAACTTTAAAACTCACACTTAAATTTTAGTTTCAACTTCCCAAAAAAGTTCTAAACAGGTTTATGACAAACAAAACCTTGACCCAATGCTTAAGAAAAGCATGAACCAAAGGTATAGAGAATGATATTGATGCCACACTCAAGAAATAGATGAGAAGGTGAGTGATAAGTCTAAATTTGGAACGCCACAAGAATGCAAATTCTTGATAAGTTCACTAGTTCTCAAAAGAACCAAAGAAAGAATAATCTTTCAAATTCAAATAACATTAATCTCTTAATTGTCATACATAGCAAGGTTGCTAAGTTTAAATAGGCTAAAAGAAATCCATGATCCTAAAAATACAAATGGAAACATTGGAACAACCCTCCAAGTATAGGTTTGTCAAAGGGTGCTTTAAAAGCCTTCACCAACCCACCATTATTAATGTTAGCATTGACAAACATAATGCTAGCCCACCATCATCAATGGTAGACTTACCTAACACATTGATAAACTTGACACAAAACAAATAAATGAAGTTGAATAATCAAAGGAGTCGTTTGAATTACCAAGCCTGAATAAGCTGTAATAAATTGATCATAACTCCTTCTAGAGAATTCCAAATCTAGCTCTATAAACTGCATTGGAAAGCTAACTTAATTATCTTTCCAACGGTATATAGCTTGCACATTAATTCTGGCTCAATCAATACCAGAGTTATTCTGAATTTGCCCTTTATGCATTTAATCCAAATTGTGTATTTGGCTGCCCAATAGCTTGAATAATGCCCACAATGCCTTGTCTTCTCTCCAAGCCCAAATTCATGATGTCTTGCATCTTGAATTACATTTTCAATCCATATTTTCTCAATTAATCCATTTAATGCAGCTTGCATCTTTTTGGCTCTAGCTCTTGTAATTGGGCCTCCATGAATGTGTAAAGGATCACTTGAAGCTTTAATGGTATTCCCTTGATGGTTCTCATCATATTTAGAGCTCCCTCGTCAGCTTCTCTCACTCTCATATCCTCCTCTGTTACAGTACCAATAATCTTCATGACTTCTTCCTTACCAAATACAGCTCTTACAAGGAAATCTTTCCCTTGTAATCTCACGTTTTCTAGTCCCTATCAAATCTAAGACTTTGTAAAAAAAATAAAAAATTTCCGGTACTTCATGAACATATATCATACTCGGTCATCTGGATTCTCTAGTTTTCATCCTGATCACTTTTTTCTCACAGGACTTACCGTCAATCCCTCCAAAGATATCACAGAAGACGAACTGTGGTACCTATGGTGCCTCACTATTCTATATGCTACCAAGCTTGTTTTTCCTGTACAGGCAATGTTCAGACACCTTACCGATCCAACCCAAGCTCATTCTTTGTTGTGGACTCTGTTTGAATGGTTCTCTCCTCTCTCCTGGTGGAGAAAACAACTCAGCCTCATCATAAACTACCATTACCTCCACCTTCTCCCTGATCAAGAAGGTGAACAATTCACCTCAATTTTCATCATCCACTGTCCCTACTTTCAACACCGTGTCACCAAACTCTTTTGGACACAGGATCACAGTTTTCCCTTGATGCATGACCCTAACCTCGTCTCTACTTTAAAAAACTACCTTCTTGAACTAAACCATGTTCAGCTCACACCAACTGATATTCAACACACCTCCCTCAGTCCACATCATGAACTTATGGTCATTCCCACTGCTAAAATGCCCTCATCTAGTCATTCTCCATCCACTGGAATATATTAAGGAAGAAAGACTAGACTAGACTAACATTCTTTTCTAAGATTCCCAAGATCCTTGGGAAGAATTCACTTCAATTCTACATCCTACAGAAACACCTGGTGCATCTTCAACCAGTCCATTTCCACCAACAAATTCACCAACTCGTCAATACTATGCCCATTTGCCCTGGTGGAAAGAACCTTTCGCAGAGGTCGATAGCGATGTTGACAACTTGTCACCCTCTCATAGCCACTAATGATCATATATGCAAGTCTCGTGTTTGCTGCCTCTTTAAGTATTTTTGTTTGCTTGTAATAATTGTTTTTGCTTTTGATAAAAGCAAAGCATCTGTTTTTTACTTTTACTTTTGCTTTGTAATCATGCTGCCTATAATCAATTCCTATTTTCTTTTGCTTTAAGAAAAGAAGGATAGGGGTCTTGTCCTATCCCTTTCATAATTATGTTTTTACTTTTGCAAAAGGATAAGGGTCATGTCTTATCCTCTCTTTTAAGTTCTCCTATATAAGGAAGACTTAGCTCCGCTTGTAAATCAGAACCCATTTAAGAATTAAATAAAATCGTGCTTCGATAACATGGCATTCTAAGCCTCCTCCTTTTCCTCTATTCTCCTTGAAAAACAACAGACTCTCTTAATAGTTCATTTTGATCCTGTAACGAGTATGCTTTGCACTCACCTATTTGGAGGATCTTGTGCATCAAAAAGTTTTAGGCTATGAATTCTAACGTTCCAACCTCAGTTCATCCTATTTAGCAGCCAAGGAGTGGCTCCCCTTTTAGGTGGTAGAGGTTGCCCGAGTGGTATAGTTCTTAATTCTCTACACTCATTCAAGTATCTGACCATTACATATATGTTTATGTTTTATTAATTAACAGAAATTGAGGAAGAATAAACAAGAAATGCGTGCTCGTAACAAGTACCACCATTATCTGACCTAAAAAGGATACGTTGCCCTGTTGGAAGAACTTGTAAGTACTTTTTACTTTATTCAAATGTTTACTACTAACATGCTGCCAACTTGTTTGATAAAAATTGATATTATTCATCCTTTTTTTTACCAAACTTATTTTCTTAACATTTAGAAACTAGTATGTTTGAAGATAAAAAAGATAGGAGTCTAACTTGGATTCAAGGTAGGAAAAAGAAGAACGAAGAATACCATCCTGATGTTCAGTTTGATCGTGGATTCACTTGTAAGTGCCAAGAACATCAAATTCATTTTCATTTTTTTGTTACTTGTATGAATATCTTATCAGAGATGTGAATGATTTTTTAGAAGAAGGCTGCTTGAAAGAATGCTAAGAAGGGGTCTTACAATTCAAATGGTAGAAATGATTTGCTTGCAAAGCATTTGGGGAAGGCCCCAAAAACGGGTCATATGTAAGGGACTGGAAAGTTTGTAAGCCATTTTATTTACTTCGATAATCCACATAATATTGATCAATTGGAAAGTTTGTAAGCACAATGCAGACATTGAAAAGTTGTGGCAAGAAATTAGAAAGAGAGCTAGACACTCTGATATAGGCAACTCTAACATACCAATAGAGGATACATAAATGCATGATGGTGATAATATGGAGATAAATTGAGCTGCTGCAGTTATTGAACCATGGGTACTATAAATTACTTTTTTATGCTATCTATGACTAATTTTTCAACATCACTTTCTTCACCTTTTCCATGCATCTTCACAAAAACCTGAATAAAAACTTTGCGAATTGAACATATAGTTATAACAGTGTTGTTTTCTAACACAGTTTACTTTGTTTTGTCTTTTATTAGATGAGGAGGCAACACAACTAGATATTGTTGAACCTCAACCCAAAAAATTGATTGTCAATCTGCAAAAAAATAAGTACAGAAAAAACTCCAAAAAAGAATGGTTGGTCGCCAATGATGAGATTAAGGATAAAACTATCACATGCACATGGGATAAGGCATATTCAGATTCGATTCAAGTTCTTGTCGGAACCGTTGCAAGAGATCGAGCAAAGAAATTCAAAGAAGCACTTAATGGATTGATTCAAACAATTTGGGCTCAAATCAAATTCGTGGAGGCCAGTTGAAGGAATCGAACATGATAAATAAATTATTCAGGCTCTTGAAGTTTCCAAATAATCACTTCCATGAAATAGGGAGTTGACTTGCACGTTATTGTGGGAAAATATATTATATTCCTTTTTCAGATACTTTCCCGTTTCTTGAGGAGGTTATTAGGGAAGCAAATTAGTTATTTCTATTTTAATTGCCTAGTTTCCATTTTAATTGATGTAAGGCATTTAAGTCAATTAGGATCCTAATTTGATCTAGATTCTTTCCTATTTACTTAGATTAGGATTATGATTTGATTTAGATTCTTTCCTATTCGCTTAGATTAGGATTCTGATTTGATTTAGATTCTTTCCTATTTGTTTAGAATCAGATTCAAATTTGGTTTTTGGTTTAGGATTTATTTCTAAAAATTCTTGTAACCAACCCTATATAATGGACTCGTATCCAATAAACAAATAAGTTTTTTATGCAATTGGTGAGAGAGTTAATTCTCTTTGGTTCTTTACAAACTCTTTGAACTTATCGAATTTCTTTGGCATTCAAACTATTGACTTATCAATCAGACCATCCATAGCTGATTGTGGCATCTCCACATACGAAGGATCGTGCTTTCATTAAGCATTGGGTCTCGTCAGTTCTTGACGGGGTTTGTATCATCGAAGGAAGAGGAAGGGCACCCCAAAGAAAAATAAACTTGAAACAACAATTATGTTGCCTAAGGAAAGGGCACTCCAAATAATAAAGCTCAAGCACCACCTCCCATGCATGAATTGCCATAAAGTTAAAGGAAGAGAAACAACATAATGAAAAAAAAAAAAGCATAATACAATGAACTCAAAAAGGACAAGGCAGCAAATTGCTCAGCACTAGAAAAAATTAAAAGTTAACCCTAGATTCCGATACTTTTTGAGCTTATGTGAGGTGAAATTGCCTCCAGATGGGAGTTACCTTCCTTACCCACTTGACAAAGAGGTATTTGCAGAAGAGTTTTTTGCTCACATTGGGTTAAATGATTGTAAAATCTTGTGTCACATGAAATTGACAAGCCTTAACAACCTAATACTCTGCATGGTGTAAGTATCTTTATACAAATAAATCGGTCCGTGAATTTACTATTACATTATAATATTAATTTTTTCTTTATTTATTGATAATATTGGGTGCTTGAATGATAAGATGCCAGCTGACAAGATACGGAAACCCTTTGGGTTCATGAATCCTGCTAAGGTTATAATGGCTGTACATGAAAATCCATTAAAGTCCCGCCTATAGAGGACATAATCAATTTCTGATTGTTTGGCTGTAGCTGGAAAGTATCAGCTTATTTTCATTCCTTATTTAATTTATTTAATATTTATTTCATTTTTTTAGCAGCTCCTTTTGAAAACCGGTTAACTATACATTGCTAACTTAAAGTTGTTGCTCTGTTATAGAGCCCATTGGGTTCTTCTTCTGATTGATATGGCAGAAAAGATGAGATATTACTTAGATCTAGAAGGAAATGACCCAAGTGAAGACAAGTGCAAGGAAAGCGATCAAGTTATGATCAAGCTCCTAACCCAACTATTCAAGACTTTACGAAAAGTGCACAACGGGTTAGTGAGGCAATACAAAGGGCCCTTCCCAATTGTCCGAGGTGTAGGCAACATCCCACACGAACTCTGACTTCTGCCAAGACTCAAGATTCATCTGGTCTTCCATGTTAAGTCTACTCAAGCCATACCACAGAGATGAGGGAGACCCACGTTGCGGTAAGTCAAGACGTGCCCCAACAACCATTATCACTGCATTCGAAAAAGATATAGAATGCATCCTTGACAATTAATTCATCCGAAAAAAGGGCATACTAGATTACAATGAGTACTTGGTGAAGTGGTGAGACCTTTCCGATAGCCCGGTGAAGAATAGATTTAGAGTGACCATAATAGCGGTGCAACTTTTTTCTTTTGCTTGGATATAGATCGAATCTTTGCGTGAATTTCCTGGAATGTAGATAGACTAAAAGAGGGAATAAAGGGATAGGAATAGGAATTATAGTACCATTAGAAGAAGGGGCCCATGTGGGAACATCTCTATTGACGAACCATTTCAATAGCACGGCTACATCTGACCCTAGTGAACCAAGCCTTCGAGGGCAAGCAAATGAACTTTCATATCCCTGGGATCAAAGGGCAAACTATGAATCTTTCTCTCCGGGATCCAATGCATTCCCATCTCCAGACCCACATTCTGGAATTTCCCAACCTGATCTAAGAATAAGTAGTATCTAATTCAGCATCAAGAAAGTCAATGTTTTATCAAGTTTTAGAATCATTTATTTGACTTCTAACCAAGTAAGGAAGCCTATGGAAAATCACCATGGAAGAAGAGGTAAGCGTAGTAAACAGCTACAAAGACGGTGTTCCACCTTTTCGTAGAGGAAGACTATAACTATAGAAGAAAGAAATAAGCGCGAGATACTTCTCGAAGTTGGATTTACGGCCGGGCTGCTACTACTTCCAGGTGTGTATCGCGGAAGGAGATGAGCCAAAGACGACCTATGTGACAAGCAAGGAACCTCACTAATAAAAGGGCGTTACAATGGCCCAAAGGTGTATAGAGCGTAAGTGCACAAATGGTGCCAATCCCACATCGCCTGCAAGTGAGGTCTTGGCATCGCTTATAAGCGCTGGGCAGTCCTCACCCTTTGAGAGCTCTTTTGGGGCTGAGTTAGGCCTAGCCCAAGTTGGTATCAGAGCCTTTGCCCGAGAGGGGGCAACAATGGCCCAAGGGTGTGTGGAGTGTAAGTGCACAAATGGTGCCAATCCCACATCGCCCGTAAGCGAGGTCCTGGCATCGCTTATAAGCGCTAGGCAGTCCTCACCCTTTGATAGCTCTTTTGGGGCTGGTCATTTGCACATCAATCCAAGCAACAAATTCTTGATGTCGAGCCTGCCATTTGTGACAAGGAATGTCATCAAATGTAAACCATGGTGAAGAAGATGGTTTGGAAGATTTTTCAGAAATCGGGGGAACTGGTGGAACCGGTTCTATTTGAGAGCCTTGGACATCATCATTAGTGTCATCAGAAGATTCATCGACAATAGGAGTGTCGACAACAGGAGTAGATATACTAGGATCTTCTGTTTTTGTGGCCATGAGAAGACCAGAAATGTCAGCATATTGAGACTCTAAGTCTGAAGAAGTTTGTGCAGATGAGCTGAAATTATCTGTGGAGGGTAAACTTTCCTCTGAGGTTGAATCGGAGTCATTGTTGTGAGTGTCAATCTGTTGATAATGGTATTGGTAAGATGGAGCTTTGTCTTTCTTTGGAGGTTCAAGTTCAGGAGTTGCTTTAGGAGAGTCTTCTGGAACTTAGTGAAGATCTTCCTTGGGTGTAGGTTTTGAGATTCTGACTTTTGATTTGGATCTTTTTGGTGAAGTAGTTTTTGGTGAAAAGGGAAGGTTGTGCTTTGTCAGCATCAATTCTGGCCAATTCTGCCTTCAGCTGTCTAATCTCTGCTTCTTTCTTATTAAATTCGGTACCCCAAATACAATTATTGATCATCGTTCTGAGATCAATATCCAATTCAGAGATTCTATTCTGTAGATTTGAATAAATTTGTTCAAGTCGGCCAGTAATAGTGTCCACCTTTGTTTCTGTTTGTGACACATGTGATGCCACTTTATCAATCTTTTTACCAAGATGGTGGAGAGCTTGATTCTGGGTACTGGCATTTTGGGTTTGCCAGTTGAGCACTACCTCATACTGCTTTGGTGCTTCTGGTGCTCCAGAGGTTGTGATTGGTGATTGGACATAGGGTTGAGAAACAACTTTGGTTTGAGGGTCTGTGTGTCTCTCGAGTGGAGGAAAAGATTCTTGGTATGATTGGCTAGAAGATGAAAACATCAAGCATGACTTGATTTTTGGTTGAGCAGGAACATGCTAAAATGAGGATTCTTGTTGGAGTTGCTTGAGTGCTTTCTTGTAGATACGTAATGGTTGATCTGATTTTGGATCATCTGGAGGTCCTAAGAGATAGGGCTGACATGGAGTTTTAAGAGGCTCTGATACCACTGGGTTGGTATAGGTACGTGGCATTGTTACACCTGAACTGTGATAGTGCTAGACTATCCTTTAGACCAGTCGTCCACAAGTTCTAGTTTCCAGCCGATATACCTATAGTCCCTGAGATATAAAACCTAAAAAGGCAAAAACCATTGATCATGATACCACCCGAAAACAGGTCACCTCTGACCTTCAAAGAGGGTGAACGCTGTGAGAAAACATTTTTATTTTAAATCGATTTTATAAATAAATCAGGACTATTCTGATACACAGGATCCTTTAAGCAAGGCAAGTGTAGAGCATAATCAGTATAGAAAATAGGGATGAACGCTCTTAGTTTAATAACTCAAGTATTTTCTTCATTACCTAGAAGAAGAAGAGAGACTTAGTAAGCCATAAAAGTTTAAGAAAAACTTAGAAATATTATTGATGGCAATCTATCTCAATCTGAATTTTACAAGGACGGAAGAGCTCTTAAATAGAGCTGGAAAGCTAAACCAAAGATAAAGATAAAGATAAAGATAAAACAAGAAAAGATAAAACAGAACCCTTATCTTTTCTTTAAGCATAAAGCAAAAGCAAACCATAATTAAAGTAAAAGCATAAAAGCTAAAACTCACTTTAGACAAGGTAGGACCCATGTCTTTTATTGAAAGCAGGAAAAGCCAAGATTCCCGGATGACTCTGTAGCCATGTGAGGGAAATCTAGATGGGGACACGTCACCGGTTTCATTTTCATATTCTTCTTTTGCTCTTTGGATCTCTTGGTAGATCAGGATGTCTTCATCTAATTCGGGACTTGCTGGTTGTTGTGCTTGAGTTGGAGTAGACGAAGAGCCTGGTTTAGTGACGGTGTACTGAGTGTCTTGGGTTTGTAATAAAGACTGAAAGTCTACCCAAGGGTCTTGAGCATCTTAAAAGAGAACATTGGTGTAGTTAGGATGTTGTTCTCGAACAAGAATGCCATGAGGGCTGGAATTGGATCCTGGAGTACATATTTGAGTGCCTGGTAGAATCTCAAGAGTGTGAGAAGGACCAATGGAGGTGTGGTGAATGTCTGTTGGAGCAGGTGGGATATTGTTGAGCGCTAACAAGTAAGCTTTGAGGGTGGAGATGATTGTTGGATCATGGTCAAGAGGGAAAGGATGAGGGAATGTTTTCCATTCATACGCCATGTCCTGTGTCCAATAGTCTTTTGTCTGAGGATGTTGGAAATAGGGCCTGTGGACTATGAATACAGAAGTAAACATATCTGCTTCTTGAACTGGAATTCGATCTAATTAATGAAAGTTAGATATATTCTGTAATTGTTTACGCCACTAAGTGAGTGGTGAAAACCATTCAAGCAGTGTCCAGAGAAGTGTGGGTGCATTATCTGGTGTGGAGATATGGCTAAGGGTTGGTCAGACAGGGAGAACAAGTTTTGTAGCAAACAGGATTGTGAGACACCACATGTACTATAACTCATCTTCAGATATGGTGAGACTGGGAACACTGGTGAAACCAGAGAGGAACAGATGTTCTAAGCATAGAGAGGGAAACCTTTCGGGTTTGGTTCTGTGAACATTCGTGAAATACCTGTAAAGGAACTTCTTTGCAAAGCTTTGGATTTGGAAGGATGAACTAAAAGTGAGGTTTAGAGGGCAAGCTTTTTGAGTGAGAGCTTTGAAGGGGAGTGTTCGATACATGGCTATTATGGGGATGGTTTGGATGGAAGAGATGAGAACAGGGCTTTTTATAGATGGTCGGGTGAGGAAATTAGGGATAAGATTTTTATCACCTTTGATGTGTTGGACTGTATAGTCATACTTTGCAAACCATGTCTTTAAGTTGAGCAATTGCTTGTCAGGAAGCAATTTGTTCTTGAAGTCAAAAATCTTTGGAAAATAACTGTTGTCCATTCGAATGAGGAAATTGTGGCTGATGAGATGAAATTCAAATTTCTTGATTCCATATTTTACCACAAGAATTTCCTTGTAAATCACATGATAATTCTTTATTGAATGTTTGAACTGTCCACTTGCATGGGCGCAATAGGACTCTGAGTCACCGATCTTTCTAGGAGGATAGCACTCCAAAAGTCATCACTAGCATCTATCTGGAGAATACGTTGTCTGATAGTGGGAATTTTGAGTGGAGGAGGTGATTAGGCTATCTTTTTGAGTTGCCCTACAGCATCTGTCTGAGCTGGACCCCATGGTGGAGCTGTCTTTTTGAGCATGCATGATAGCTGGCTAGTGTGGACCGCAACTTTAGGAATAAAGTCTCTGACATAATTAACAATTCCAAGGAACTGTTGAATTTGCTTTTTGGTAAGATCGATGTCAGGAAACTTTAATAATTCTACTGTAATGTGTGGTCCTGGATGGTAGTGGCCATCTTTTAAGACCATGCCAAGAAAGTCAATAGATTCCTTGCCTATGCTGCTTTTCTTTTCAGAAAGCATGATGCCATGTGTCTGCACGATTTCCAGGAAATCTGAAAGGAGTTGTTGATGTGTTTGGTGGTTATGGGAAAATAATAGGATATCATCAATGTAGATCAAAGCATGATGGAGGATCGGAGAAAAGATCTTAACCATTGCTTTTTGAAATAAGGATGGAGCAACTTTGAGACCAAAGGGTAGAACTGTCCACTGATAATGAGCATCAGGGATACAGAAGGCTGTTTTGGAACGTTCTTCTGGAGAAATGCCAAGTTGCCAAAATCCAGCTTTAAGATTAAACTTTGAAAATACCTTTGCACCTTGAAGATGAATGAATAGGGACTGGATCTTGGGGAGAGGAAATTTATCATCTTTAAGGAAAGCATTAAGAGGCTCAACATAAAAAGCTTGACAAGCCCAATCTGAAGTAGTAGGTTCTATGAGACCTTGCCAAAGCAATTGAGTGCATTCTTGCTTGGCGAGAATGAGATCAGAGGGAGGCATCCCTGAATGTGTGGCTTTGGTAAGATTGACATCTTCATTGAGTTTAAAAGGAAGATGAATAAAAAACTGTGGATTTTTCCAAAGTGGTGATGGATGAGTAAATTGAGAGTGATTTTCAGGACAAAGTTCAAAGAACTTTTGAGAAATGGAGGTATAAGGAGGAGTTGTATCTGACACCTGTATAAGGCATAAACATTTGTTTGAATTTAATGCCTGTTGGAGTAATGAAGAGGTTTTTACCAGTTGGAGGATATCAAATCCAATGAGGAGGTCTTTGTCTGGTAAATCTGAACCAACAATCTTTTGCCAAATGATACAGTTGGGGAAGAACTAGATGCCAATGGGTTTTTTGGTAATAAGAGATGTTTCAAAAACTTTTCCATTTGCAGCTCTGAAGTATTCAATATGGTTATCCCAATAGTCTGGAGGAAGGATTTTAGAATTGAGCATACTGCGCTGTGCGCCAGTATCAAGGAAACCAATAGCTGAGACAAGTTTATGGAATTTAGAAGGGATGACTAAAATTTTTACTGATGAACCAGAAAATGTGGGGCGAATGTGGTTAATCTCTTGAATAGTGGAGATCACAGAAATGTCATCTGGATCTGAATATGTTGAGTCGACAAGAATGAAGGCTGTATGATCATCTTTCTTAGACTGTTCTGAGAAGATGGATTCAACATCTTCGTTGTCAGAAAGGATGGAAGACTGCTGTAAGTACTGAATGAGACAAACAGACTGGCTGACTTATTTGGGCAATTGAGGGCAAAATGTCCGCGTTTCTTGCAAATAAAATAGCGATTGTGTTTCTTCTTTCTAAACTAGGAAGGATCTTTTTTTCTGAAGTATCTATAAGGCTTCTTTAGTTTTTTGGAAGAGGATCTGTGGAAATGCTTCTGAAAGTGTTTCTTTTTTGTGGTTGGACAAGTGCACTTTTTATCATCTTTGCACTGGATTTTGAGGTAGGGTTTTTTTACAGGCTAAGGCAAAGGGTTCTTTGTGTTCAATAAGATCTTTGAAGAAATCTTTTTGCTCGCAGATCTTACCAAGGCATAGCATGGTTAATTGAAAGATTTTGCCAAGAGAGACATTTGCTATGTCTAGGTTAAAGGCTGTCAACTGTCTTTGAAGCTCTGACTGAAGCTCTGGTGCTTTAAGGATGGATCATTGAATCCATTCAGTTTGTAATAAAGCATGCTCATCTTTTTGTAATGCATTTCCAGGTGATGTCGTTTAAGAGAACAACATTTCATCTGGTGATATTCTTTTTGAGATGCTTCAGTTGATGCGGCTGGTTCTCCAATAAATTGCTCATAAACAACTGCAAGAGCGATAGGAATGGTGGTTTGAATCAATTGGAGTTGTCTGTATTTGCCTAGACTTTCAAACCAAAACTCACAGAGAACATTCTAAGATTGTGCATTGGGACTGGTCATTTGCACATCAATCCAAGTAGAAAATTCTTGATGTCGAGCCTACCATTTGTGATGAGGAATGTCATCAAATGTAAACCATGGTGAAGAAGATGGTTTGGAAGATTTTTCAAAAACCGGGGGAACTGGTGGAACCGGTTCTGTTTGTGAGCCGTGTACATCATCATTATTGTCATCAGAAGATTCATCGACAATAGGAGTAGATGTACTAGGATCTTCTGTTTTTGTGACCATAAGAAGACCAGAAATGTCAGCATATTGAGACTCTGAGTCTGAAGAAGTTTGTGCAGATGAGCTGAAATTATCTGTGGAGGGTCAACTTTCCTCTGAGGTTGAATTAGAGTCATTGTTGTGAGTGTCAATCTGTTGATAATGGTATTGGTAAGCTGGATCTTCCTTGGGTGCAGGTTTTGAGATTCTGACTTTTGATTTGGATCTTTTTGGTGAAGTAGTTTCTAGTGGTGGAACGGAAGGGATATTATGGAGATGGGAGAGACCAAAGAATTGATCATAAGTGGATTGTTTAACAGGATTGTAAAACGGCTGGTATGATGTGAATAGTGGTGTTGGGACTGGTATAAACTATGTTTTGGTGAAAAGGGAAGGCTGTGCTTTGTCAGCATCAATTCTGGCCAATTCTGCCTTCAGCTGTTTGATCTCTGCTTTTTTCTTATTAAATTCGGGACCCCAAATACGATTGTTGATCATCGTTCTGAGATCAATATCCAATTCAGAGATTCTGTTCTGCAGATTTGAATAAATTTGTTTAAGTCAAGCAGTAATAGTGTCCACCTTTGTTTCTGTTTGTGACACAAGTGATGCCATTTTATCAATCTTTTTACCAAGATGATGGAGAGCTTGATTCTGGGCACTGGCATTTTGGGTTTGCCAGTTGAGCACTGCCTCATACTGCTTTGGTGCTTCTGGTGCTCCAGAGGTTGTGATTGGTGATTGGACATAGGGTTGAGAAACAACTTTGGTTTGAGGGTCTGTATGTCTCTCGAGTGGAGAAAACAATTCTTGGTATGATTGGCTAGAAGATGAGAACATCAAGCATGACTTGATTTTTGGTTGAGCAGGAATAGACATAAATGAGGATTCTTGTTGGAGTTGCCTGAGTGCTTTCTTGGAGATGGGTAATGGTTGATCTGATTCTGGATCATTCGGAGGTCCTGAGAGATAAGGTCGACACGGAGTTTTAGGAGGAGAAGGTTTTTTCTTTCTCCTTCTTCGTCTCATGATTTCATAGTCTTCGTCATCATCTATGTCATCCTATAAAAAGTGACCATTGACTTTGTCAGGGTAAACAAGATACCCTTATGAGGAAAATCCATAGATCGGAAGATTTGGCTCTTGTCCAGTAGAGACGGCAGTTATCATAGCAGTATAAGAAAGCCACCGAGGATCTGGGCTTGGTTTGTTAGGAGTCTAAAAAGACATCTTGACTTGTCCATCTGATCTTCTTTCAAAGATAGCTTGGGACGTCTGAACAGGTTTTGAATTCTGATGGAATTGCTCATAATTAGTAAGCCATTCCAAAGGCATGAGTTGAAGTAACTCTTGCTTTTGAATTTGTTTGGGGATCTGGATGATGGTTGGAATTGTATGTGTCTAGAAGAATCATCAATGCATCACTGGTTGTTTGTGCGGTTGGGAGATCTAGCACATGATTTTGCAATCGACACACTATTTGGTGATGGAGAGTAGCTATTTTAGAAGTGGAAGTTTGTTCTGCTCCCTGGAGCTGGATTTGGACTTTCAGTGTTATGGGAAGGTTGGGATCTTCTAGGGACATGTTGAAATTTGGGTAGAAGATTAACAAGACACTCCCCGCATGGAGAGTGGTTACAACAGTGCCAATAACAGCATGTTGACACTATTTAAACCTTGTGTCAAGGAGAGCAATTCTGGCTGTGACAGGTAAGCCTTTTCTACCATGTAAGGTGAGGATAAGCCTAACACCACCTAGATGAAGGTGTGTATATCCTTCTCGTTTCCAGTTGGTTACGAGATCGGTTGGTATATCCATGGTGACATATTGTTCACTTTGGGAGGCTTGGAGAGCACACTGATCAAGTCGTGAGGACTGGATGTACTCTTTAGGAAGAGGTCTTTTTGTGGAGATCAGGGTTCGAATACTTCGGGTGAAAGAAGTTTTTTGTTTGTAAAGATGGTATGGACTTATAACAAGGAACTAGGATTCATTAATCTGAGCAGATTTAGGGATATACGAGTATTCAACAAGATTTTTTATTTTTGACGCTACATGTTTTTGACAAGAACGAGGTAAAGAAAGAGTAGAAGAGAGAGAAATAGGAGAGGATTTTGATGAAGCTATTTCTGATGAAGAAGAGGAAGATGCCATTTTTGATAGAATTTCTTCTAGGTGTTGAATAATAATACTTGAGAACTGGGTTGGTACAGGTACGTGGCCTTGTTACACCTAAACTATGATAGTGCTAGACTATCTTTTGGACCAGTAGTCCGCAAGTTCTGGTTTCCAGACGATATACCTATAGTCCCTGAGATATAAAACATAAAAAGGCAAAAACCATTGATCACGATACCACCCGAAAACAGGTCACCTCTGACCTTCAAAGAGGGTGAACGTTGTGAGAAAACATTTTTATTTTAAATTGGTTTTATAAATAAATCAGGACTTTTCTGATACACAGGATCCTTTAAGCAAGGCAAGTGTAGAGCATAATCAGTATAGAAAATAGGGATGAACGCTCTTAGTTTAATAACTCAAGTATTTTCTTCGTTACCTAGAAGAAGAAGAGAGACTTAGTAAGCCATAAAAGTTTAAGAAAAACTTAGAAATATTATTGATGGCAATCTATCGCAATCTGAATTTTACAAGGACGGAAGAGCTCTTAAATAGAGCTGGAAAGCTAAAACAAAGATAAAGATAAAGATAAAGATAAGACAAGAAAAGATAAAACAGGACCCTTATCTTTTCTTTAAGCATAAAGCAAAAGCAAACCATAATTAAAGTAAAAGCATAAAAGCTAAAACACACTTTAGACAAGGTAGGACCCATGTCTTTTATTGAAAGCAGGAGAAGTCGAGATTCCCGGATGACTCTGTAGCCATGTGAGGCGATTATGGAGTTGAGGGAAATCTGGATGGGGACACGTCACCGGTTTCATTTTCATATTCTTCTTTTGCTCTTTGGATTTCTTGGTAGATCAGGATGTCTTCATCTAATTCAGGACTTGCTGGTCGTTGTGCTTGAGTTGTAGTAGACGAAGAGCCTGGTTCAATGACGGTATACTGAGTGTCTTGGGTTTGTAATAAAGACTGAAAGTCTGCCCAAGGGTCTTGAGCATCTTGAAAGAGAACATTGGTGTGATCAAGATGTTGTTCTCGAACAAGAATGCCATGAGGCCTGGAACTGGATCCTGGAGTACATATTTGAGTGCCTGGTAGAATCTCAAGAGTGTGAGAAGGATCAATGGAGGTGTGGTGAATGTCTGTTAGAGCAGGTGGGATATTGTTGAGCTCTAACAAGTGAGCTTTGAGGGTGGAGATGATTGTTGGATCATGGTCAAGAGGGAAAGGATGAGGGAATGTTTTCCATTCATACGCCATGTCCTGTGTCCAGTAGTCTTTTGTCTAAGGATGTTGGAAATAGGGCATGTTGACTATGAATACCGAAAACGCGGCGCGATCCCCTTTTGAAAGGAGGTTGGTGGTATCCATGTTAAACTTATAGATCCAAGATGCCCAGCAAAATGGGCATCTCTCCGCCGTGTATACTGGCTTCGTGCGTTATTGAATATATATAAAGAATTTTAATTTTCGCTTGTTCGTCAAGCTTTCGAGCAGCTCTTTTAACTGCCGCCTAATCTCCGTCTCAAGAACCGAGAGCCGTCTGATGTGAATCCCACAATGAAACTTTGAAACCCACACTTAATTTGTAGTTTCAACTTCCCAAGAAAGTTCTAAACAGATTTATGACAAACAAAACCTTGACCCAATGCTTAAAAAAACATGAACCAAAGGTATAGAGAATGATATTGACGCCACACTCAAGAAATAGATGAGAAGGTGAGTGATAAGTCTAAATTTAGAACGCCACAAGAATCCAAATTCTTGATAAGTTCACTAGTTCTCAAAAAAACCAAAGAAAGAATAATCTTTCAAATTCAAATAACATTAATCTCTAATGTTCTTACATACAAGGTTGCTAAATTTAAATAGGCTAAAAGAAACCTAAGATCCTAAAAATACAAATGGAAACATTGGAACAACCCTCCAAGTAGGTTTGTCAAAGGATGCGTCAAAAGTCTTCACCAACCCACCATAATTATGCTATCTTTGACAAACTTAATGCTAGCCTACTATAATTAATGCTATCATTGACAAACTTAATGTTAGCCCACCATCATTGATGGTAGACTTACCTTACACATTGACAAACTTGAAACAAAACAAACAAATGAAGTTGAAAAACAAAGGAGTCGTTGAAAATCCCAAGTCTGAACAAGCTGTAATGAATTGGTCATAACTCCTTCTAGAGAACTCCAAATCTAGCTCTGTAACATTTATTGGAAAGCTAACTTAATTATCTTTCCAACGGTATATAGCTTGCACGTTACTTCTAGCTCAATCAATACAGTTTTTATTCCAAATTTGACCTTTCTGCATTTG
The DNA here is from genome assembly GCF_022201045.2 of Citrus sinensis. Lineage (NCBI taxonomy): Eukaryota > Viridiplantae > Streptophyta > Magnoliopsida > Sapindales > Rutaceae > Citrus > Citrus sinensis. The sequence continues at coordinate 15,038,542 of NC_068557.1, read as the reverse complement.
ATACAAATTGTGTATTTGGCTGCCCAATAACTTGAATAATGCCCACAATGCCTTGTCTTCTCTTCAAGCCCAATTCATGATGTCTTGCATCTTGAATTGCATTTTCAATCCATATTTTCTCAATTAATCCATTTAAAGCAGCTTGCATCTTTTTGGCTCTTGCTCTTGTAATTGGGCTTCCATGAATGTGCAAAGGATCACTTGAACTTTTAATGGTATTCCCTTGATGGTTCTCATCACCGTCCAAGGACTGGACGGCCGGGGGGAGATCCTGCATTATTGAAACACCAAAACCAAATTGTGAGCTAATGCCACCCGCATCCTCAAAAAAGGTTTGAGTAATGTCGGGGATAAGACATCACATAAACGGAAATCCCCTTTGTCCCGTAAGCGGGTGGTGGAACTAGCTAATTCTTTTTGATGAGATGCTTTGATGCAGATGAGCCTGCTAACTTCGGGGGAGCAAGCCCTCTCTAGTAATAGTAACCTATGAACTTCATTTGTACACTTACGCTCCACACACCCTTGGGCCATTGTTGCCCCCTCTCAGGCAAAGGCTATGATACCAACTTGGGCCGGGCTTAACTCAGCCCCAACGACAGATGGCTTTCCACCGTCATTGGACTAGGCTTCCCGGGTCCCCTTTCTTCTTCTGTGCCGCAACTCTCCTATTGATAGGTAGAATGGTAGAATCCAGTTACTTATGAATCTTTCACTTTTTCCCTTACCCTTAGTTGACGGCGGAAGTTAGCCACCAACGCTAATATCTGTTTGTGATGAAATCGACTCTCACCCACCGTAGATAGAGTTAGTAGTACACCTTCTCATACAGTTTAAAGATCGGTGAAAGGGTTCCCGAGGGCTTTCTTTCTAGTGTGCCTATCTATTATTAAGTTTTTTCCTATCCTCCCGGTACCCCCTTAGACAGGCATTCTGCTAGTAAGATCTCTAATCATCCAGAAAGCCAGAAAGCAGAAGCAAAGGAAAAGGCAAATCAAAACCTGATAAAGGTGGTCCGGCCAAAGCAACTAGGGGGAAACTGAGAATAGAAGGATTTCTCATGAGCAAATCGACTCATTGGAGAACTTGTTATAGGCGCAATCCGCTGGTGCAGTTGTTCGTATTTCATTTTCTTTTTCCAAGCCCTTCTTAGAGCACTCACTGAGTTACTTACGGAATCTCAAATCTCTCTCAACTTGCCTTTTGGCTGATTCAATCTGAGATGATCATTTCTTGAATATGAATAAAGCCCTTACGTGCAAAGATCGATGCGAAGCAATTACCCCCTATTTGTAAAGTACCCCTCTTCCTATTTCTATTTAGGAGGGGGTTGAGGCGAGAAATGGCTTGATGAACCATTCCGTTCGCCACGCACAGGGCCCCATTCACTTGCTTATCATAGAGGTTGTAAGTACACAGTGCCCCACAACTATCAATAGTATAGTGGGGTTGAAACACGAGAGTGCCCGTCCTTTCTTTCAAGTGGGCCACTTTTTCTGGAGCAATTCACAGAGTACATCCAAAGTTGTATAAGCACAAGAACATGACAAGGACGCTGTGAGCATAGGTAAGGGAGGATGTCACGGGCTACTCAAATTTCCCATCAACATAGCAGTAAGGTGTGCTTAGTAATAGAGTGCACTCGGTAGTGGGCCAACCGGGGTGGGCTTAGCAAACATATAGCCTAAATTCATGAGCCAAAGTATGCAAGCTTGGCCCGATTCGAGAATTTTATATAGTTCTTTATAAGTTGTAACTATCTAGACTATTTTACACCCATGTATTTAAGAACCTAGGGAATATTTAGGTAAGTTGTGCAAGTTGCGCAAATGACTCTAGACCTAGGCAAGCTACTCTATAAATAGAGCATGGCATCTACCATTTTGCTCAAAACCAAATACGACACTACACACAGCACACCACACACCTAACAACTCAAGCATCCTTGTAAAGTTCTCTTGCATATTGTTCTCTTCTTTCTAGCTTTCTCATAAGTATCTTTACTTAGCCAGTTTGAGAATTTCTCTACGATTACTTAGCAACTTTGTGGAAGAAGTTGTCTAAGTATCGTACGGGTTGCTCCACAACAAACTCATCCTGTGACATAGGGCTACTAAAAGGAAAACACCTACGAAAGTAGCCCTCAAACAAAAAAAAAACTCTTCATGATGCTCAATAGTTAGCATGAGATGCCCTCCAAAGCCATTTACTACCACACGCTGCCAAACCAAGCCATTAACACTTTATTACTACTTAGAACAAGCCCAAGAGATTGTAAAAACAAAGGAGACAATCTTAGAAGATCTTTCTCTTGCATCTCTCTACTCTCCACTCACAAAGGAAATCACTGCTACGATCTTTTTTGTAGATTTTTCCATGACTGAAGTGTCTCCCTACGAAGGCGGCATTGATCCCATTGATCCCATTGCGCACCTAGAGAACTATGGGCCCAGATAGTTATCAGGCACATCATTAACGACACATTCTGTCACCTCTTTCCCCTTATCTTGAAGGGTACAACCAAGGGTACTATGGAGATTTCTATAAAAATCACAAGGATGAGATGTTGTACTTGTAACACTCCACTAAAATACTTATTTAAAAATTTAAAACCATTGTACTTTTAATATAAATACGAATTCTAAAGTAGTTTTGCAAAACAACCAAAACTTTCTTAATAGGAGTCATACAGAGATTACTTAGCATATTTCAAAACTTGATTATTACGTAAAGCTAAGATGTTTATATATTTTTTATTGAAACAAAGCTGAGCCCATCATAAAATCCCAAGGTTTGTTATGCCCATATGCACTTCATCTTGGTTAGGACTTGGCGCTAGCTTGCCCTACTCATCGCTACCTGCAATTGTAAACTTTATGAGCAAATGCCCAGTAAGATAACACTTTGGTGCATGTATAAATTAAGATGCATATGGATGACCATATGAAGCTTTTAAAAGAAACTTATAAAATACAAAACAACTTCATTAAGGCCCTAGGTATGTTGCACTACAAGGTTGGCACTTTTACTCTTTAAACAATATGCGCTTGTGCCTCATTAGTTGATCTTTTGGGCGTTACGTATTGCCGTCCCCCAAAGATTTCTTTTTACTTAGCTTTGAGGGCTTGCCCTCCTTAGAAACTTTGCCACCTGGTAGTACAACCAATTATTTTTCATAAATTTATTTTTTGAAACGTATTCTTCATAATGTATTCCATGATATGCATGTATCCAATGCAACTTATGTCATAACATTTGAAGTTCCCAGATGCATAACAGAATCAACACGCAACACTATTTAATAATAAGATTCTTTAATACAAGCGGCATAGCCGACCATAGCATAATTAAGTATAAGTATCACTTTAGATTATAACTAATCACATCATAATAGCCATCACAAAATAAAGGAATGGTTAAAACTGAAGTTAAGTATGAAAAGAATTTTGTCCCTACATTGCAGTTAAATTATTACTTACCTCTTGACCTTGACTTCTCTAGACCTTTCTAAATTGTGGATTTCTTAATTCTGGATTTTATGACTTAGAATAGAAGAGAGTGAAATTTCTAGGTTACATTGAAAATGAAAGGGGCTAGGGGTTATTTATAGGATTTCTTAAGGCTAATAGATGGCTAGGATTTTGCCACCATAACTCATGATCAATGGTTGAGATTATCCTTCAAAAATACCTTACTAAATTCTAGAATTCTTATCTTTCTCTACAAACATCTCTTACATCATCACTTATGTCATCATTCTTTAGAATTAAATATTATAATATTCAAGGGGCTTAAATAAGAAAATTGTACCTCACGGTACTGAAAGTTCATCAACTATAATGAGCTCAAGACATACACAGTAGTGGATCACCAGGCCTTCGAGCTCATTAACATTAAAGAGCACTGCACCATCAAAAAACACGAGATGAACCAACCACCATAGGCTAACCATTCTAAAAGGCAAATATGTTTTTAGCTTAAGCATGAAAGTTTACTCAGGGATCTCTCATCAATGAGTAAGAGTGCACAACTAAGGTAAACCAAGAAGTATTGTCAACAATAGCAAACTTCTAAAAGTTCTTTTGATGTTTGAAGAAAGTGAGATGAAAAGTGAAGACACAATAGAGTAGATACCCCCAATAAATCCACTCATATGGAAGTCGAATAGCAAGGCCATCTTTTCTAAACTCAAGAGTTAACACTATTGTATGGGGACTCACTATCGTAGGCACATCTTATCGCACATCCAAAAGCTATGCAAGAAGCGCCATCAATGTCAATGGAAATGCAGTCAACCTCAATTACAAGGCTCTCAATCACCAAGTTCAACACCCCATGCCAATCATCTTCTTTGACATGACGATGCACTTGTGGTCATAATGGACATCGCCTCCTATAATGTGGCAAGAACAATGATCGATATAGGGAGCTCAATTAATATCATCTTTGCCAATGCCTTACACCAATAGTTATAAAGTCTGTAAAAATGCGTCCAAATGGACTTCTTAGTGGCATTTATAAGGAAGATGGTAATGTCTTAGAGGATTGCATAGTTACCAATTACTATCACTAATAATAATTATCATTATATTGCGCATCTTGTTAATTTTTTTTATTGTTGATTGGAAATGTGCTTACAGTTGTATTATCAACCGCCCGTACGTGATTGCATCTCAAAACGCCATTTGGTGTTGAAGTTCCCAGTCTTAATAGGGATTATTATAGTTAAATTTTGTCAGAAAATGACTTAAGGATGATGCTCTAATGCAGCCAAAGCAACATTCCACATTGCTTCTACAGCACAATCAGAAGCCCATTATCACTGAAAATGGTAAATCCTTAGAGAACTGATAGTTCCCTTACGAGACAGTCCCATCAAAGTAAAGTCATGCAAGGGGACCTATCACCTTTAGATCTACCTCAAGAGATCATCCTCTTATCCAACAAGATCGTCCCAGTATCAGAGATTGCCTCCACCTTAGTACAATATGGAATAAACTCCACACTTAATCTAAGGCTCTCTAAAGATGTCACAAAGGCAATAGAATAAATGTTGTAGGTGAAAATGTAGAAGAACCCTCATTAGTCTACTTCAAGAATACAAGGATGTCTTTGCCCGATCTCACACGGACATACGGGGAATTGACCACAAGATATCTTTTCATTGACTCAAGTAAACCCTTCCTTTTGCCTAGTTAAACAGAAGTGCCATGTAGCCAACTAGGAATTCTATGATACAATTGATGCTGAAATAGATAAGCTCCTAAATTCTTTGAGTACTTTTCATTGACTCAAAGTGCTCGGAGTGTGTCTGTAACATCAACATGGTCAAAAAGGCTAATGGCAAATCAACAAAGCTTACCCTAAAGATAGCTTCTCATTCCTCTAGATTCATACATCCACAGTGGGATATAAATTACTAACCTTTATGGATGCCTTTGGTTGAGTGATGGAGAGTGTATATTTATAAAGAGTACAATCATCATTTTACACTTTGATTGTGTGTGTTTTCTTATAATTTGATTATTTTATGCACTAAAATTAACCCTACACATAATTAAATCTACCTCCTCGTGTATCGACACTCATCACCATTATTTACACTATAATAGATTCGTGTGTCTGTGAGTTTAATAAAATTTGCACAACACCTTCTCCAAATACAACTAAATTAGGATAAACCTAGCAAATTATGATACAACCAAATTTGCACAACACCTTCTCCAAATACTATCACCTATAGGGGATAGTATTGCTAGCAAGTTGTGTCCATCGACCTAAAGAACACAGGCACCACCTATCAATGGTTGGTCAATGTATTGTTCAAAGACTAACTAGGGAAGATCATAGAAGTCTATATTGTTGGCATGATCAACAAGTCTGCTCAAGCTAGAGACTATGTAGTGGATCTATGAGCCACCTTTTAAATTTTGAGTGCCAATCACATGAAGTTGATCTCTGAAAAATGCGGGTTTGGAATAACATCAAGAAAGCTCTTAGTTTTCATGGTACATAGATCAGGGCCGTCCTAGAATTGTGGTCCGCACACTATCAAGAAAGACTAAAACTTGGGAGAAAAAGTGGCCGCTCTTAACCACTTCATCTTGGAAATCACTGGGAAGTGCCAACCTTTCATCAAAACTATGAAATGCTAGCAAAAAATGAAATGGAACCCCAAGTGGGATGATGCCTTCAATAATTGCAAACATATCTTAGCATCTCATTCTTCCTTGTAAACCAAAGCTTGGGGATGTACTACTTCTCTACTTTATAGGTTTAAAGATAGCCACCGGTTCTATGCTCGTATAAGAAGAAGGCAATGGTGCTAAAAGCTATACTATTTAAGCAAGGATATGGATAACGCTAAAAAGAGTCACCCAATCCTAAAAAACTTGTTTATGTTTCAATTGTACCCGTAAGTAAAGATTTTCAAGCACATACAATTGCCGTCCTCACAAACCATACACTAAGTCAAGTATTACTGCACTTTGACAAATCAGGGAGATTGATCATCTATAGACCTTCCTCTTCTATTAAAGCACAAGCCATCACTAATTTCATAGGTAAATTCACTAATGACTTAGCGATGAAATTGGGATAAGGGGCAATCTCTATCAAGATGAACTCTAAAAAATGCATGTGCGGATAATGTATGTTGATGAAGCTTCCAACATCAATGGAAACGAGCTAGATTTCGATTCAGGGTTCAGATGAGGTGGCGATTAGCTATATTTTGAGATTTGACTTTGAACTTGCAATAATGAGGCCAAATATAAGGCCTTCATAATTGGTCTAAAGATGGGAAGAATGGTCGGTGTGAAAAGTTACTAATCAAGAGCAATTTTCAATTAGTCATGGACCGACTCAAAGATCAATTCCAAGTAAAGAAAGATAATATGTAGGCCTACCTCGAAAAGGTCAAGAAATTAAAGGAGAGCTTTAAAAAAGTTAAAATTAAGTGGATCCCTGGTGTCCCTGATGAGAACCATCAAGGGAAAGTGATCCTTTGCACATTCATGAAGGCCCAATTACAAGAGCTAGAGTAAAAAAGATGCAAGCTGTTTTAAATGGATTAATTGAGAAAATGTGGACTGAAAATGCAATTCAAGATGTAAGATATGATGAATTGGCCTTGGAGAGAAGACAAGGCATTGTGGGCATTATTCAAGTTGTTGGACAACCAAATACACAATTTGGGTCAAATGCAGAAAGGGGAATTCAGAATAAAACTAGTATTTATTATGTGCAAGCTATATACCATTGGAAAGATAATTAAGTTGACTTTCCAATGCAATTTACAAAGCTAGATTTGGAGTTCTCTAGAAGGTGTTATGACCAATTTATTACAACTTGTTCAGGCTTGCGAATTCCAACCATTTTATTCAACTTCATTTATTTGTTTTGTTTCAAGTTTGTCAACGTGTTAGGTAAGTCTACCATCAATGATGGTGGGCTGGGTTTGTTAATGACTAGCTACGCTTCAAGCATAGCTAGTAGGTTGGTTAACCCTTTGTCCAATCTCCCGTTACAGCCTCTAGGCAACCTGAGCAACCAAAACAGTATGAAGCTGTTTAAGGATCCTGTGCATCAGAAAGGTCCTGTTTTTATCCTCCAAAACCCATTTTATAACATGATGGTATTTATGCTTGAAGGGTTGTTCCAATGTTTTCATTTGTATTTTTAGGATCTTGGGTTCTATTAGCCTATTTAAACTCAATAACCTTGCTATGTAAGAATTTGAGATTAATGTTATTTGAATTTGAAAGATTATTCTTTCTTTGGTTGTTCTGAGAACTAGTGAACTTATCAAGAATTTGCATTCTTGTGGCTTTCCAAATCTAGACTTATCACTCACCTTCTCATCTACATCTTGAGTGTGGCATCAATATCATTCTCTATACCTTTGGCTCATGTTTTCTTAAGCATTGGGTCAAGGTTTTGTTTGTCTTAAATCTGTTTAGAACTTTCTTGGGAAGTTGAAACTTCAAATTAAGTTAGGGTTACAAAGTTTCACTGTAGGATTCACATTAATCCCCCAAGAGGAGAATTCTTTGGTTGATAGCAATAATGGCATCCAAAATAGAGATCGTCTTCCCTAAAACTATAATTGTGAAAAGGGTACTCAAACCCAGCATCACGAGAGATCGTCCATTTGAGATCTATTTTGTGGTCATTAAAGAATTTTATATTCACCCTATAGTTGATTTGTTGCATAAAGGGACCATCCCCAAGGATAAAAATGAGACCTAGAAACTCAGGTACAGATGTGAGTACCAGCATGCAGTCATAGGGAGTTTGTTTACATGCAGGAAGTGTTCTCTTGACCACAAATTCTCAAGGGAGTTTGTTTCAATCATAGTTAAGCACAGTCTCTGGCTGCCCTGAGGGCAAGTTATTACTAGCCCACCATGCAAGAAAACTCTAAAGAGAAAGTGATGAAGTGTGAAAAATGCCAAAGCTTTGCCCATGGTGCACAGACAACCCCCAAAGAAGCTGATAGTGCTTATAAACCCTAAGCATTTGCTACATGAGGATTTGATCTCATTGGACCCATGCCTAACGAGAAGGGGCAAGTGAAGTATGTAATCGTGGCTATGATTATTCTACCAAGTGGGTGAAGAATATCATGTGCTGCTTCAAGATCTCTTAGGGGATTGTCACTGACAATGGGATTTAGTTTGATAATTAGAGGTTTTGAGACTTTGGTGCCAATTTGAGGATTGCCAGCCGATTCACCTCTTAAACCCATCCCTATTCAAATAGGCAAGTGGAAATTTCATCAATAAGACCGTCAAGGATTTTCTAAAGAAGAAATTAAACGACAAGGGATTATAGCCAAAAGAGCTACTAGGCATCCAATGAACCTATTACACAACAAGAATGTCTCCATGGGGGAGACCTTCTTCTCTTTGGCATATGAAATAATGGGAGTCCCAACACATAAAATCACCCACTTCAAAGATAGAGAGAATGAGGAACTCTTAACTACTATTGTGGACCTCAATGAAGAAAAGAGGCTGAGCACTATTCTCAAAATAACCGCATATCAACACCAAACCATCATCCTCTATAGTAAGAAAGTTCTTCCCCACTCCTTCATTAAAGGAGATCTAGTGCTCTATCAAGTCACCTAGAACAGAAAAGGCACTGGGGATGGCTCCCTTGGTGTGAATTGAGAGAGACTCTATAAAGTTGAATGAGTGCCCAAGTCCAGTCTATACACAGTACTGCACCTTCATAGAAGAAGAGTCATATAAACCTAAAACATCACCATGCTAAAAAAAAATAATACCAATAATCATGGGGATCATCTCCACAGCTGATCTAAAAAAAGCTAGTGTTTTATTTCCTTTTAAAAATTTTACTTTACTTTTATTTTCTGTTTTGTAACGTGGTGATAATATAAAAGGAAGCTTATGCGGTTTGGATTGGACAATGCTTGGTTTGAAAACTACTAATGCTGTAATTACCTTGGCGATGTGTATACATCGCCTCTATTTAACAAAGAAGTATTATTAACCAGTATGTGAGTCAAATTGTTAATGGTATCTCCAATGTGGCTATGACACTTAAAAAGTCGCTGCCTATAAGCCCTTGGAATCTCCATAAATTTAACAAAAGTCTAACATGCAGAATCGATGATCCCCGCATCTTAGAGATGTATTCCCCAATGTCCATAAGAAGGGCCCATACATGATGAGAGTAACCCCACATAGTGTTCAGAGGACTCTATTATCTCCATAATAATGATCCACACATGACAACAACAACTCCACATGGCAATTATCAAGATCAAGATCCATGGATCCTATACATGGGGAAGCCCCCTATGAGGATGAGTCAATTCCATATAGGCTAGGCACTATCCTACATAGTGAAAAAAATGTCTTTGGGCGCAACTGCCTCCAAGCACAAATACTTATAGGCACAGCTGCCTCTGGGCACAACCGTCTACTGGCATAGACGCCTTTGGGTACTAATGCCTTTAGACACAACAAATGCTTTTGTAATCAACAATGTAAAATAGAGTTAGCCTTTTTAAATGCAAGAACATCATGTGGAGGGTTACCTTTTTGCTCAAGTTCGAAGCAATTGAATAAATAAAAAGAAGAAGAAAAGATTGCATACTCCACACAGAAAAATGAATGTATCACATTGTCCATATGGGGTGAGCACCTTAGGCTAAATAAAGATTGGGTTGCTGTCAAACTAGCATAAAATAGTACACAACAATGACTTAAAAAGGTATAATGCAAAGGTAAGTTAAAAGCAATAACAATCCATAAATGCATAATAGCAGGATTAACAATGATGCGATTTGTTGACTGGCTACTCTTTACAATCTCTCTCTTCAGCCACATGCCCCAAGTCACTTGTATCTTTGCCTTTCAGCACAGTCGCTTGTGCTTGAATCTTCCATACTGGGTTAATCAGTGGGAGCTAGATTTGAATCATGAGGAGGGTTAATGCTAATGAAATCATCCCTTAAGGAATTTAGGGAAGATCCCCCTTCTTCGCAGAAGACTTGGGGATCCCCCAAATTAGGAAATGTTCTCGTCAATTTGGCATTAAAAAAATGCAGGAGATACTTTTTCATGCCCACCTTGGAGTGGTCTGCAAATGCGCAAAAGTTGCCACTTTGAATCAAGTGCCTCCTCCTTAGACTTCTCTTTGGCCTTCTTCACTTTAGAATCTAGCTACATTTTGAGGGAGTCTCTTTCCTCGCTGGACCTCTATTAGCCTAAAGGGCTATACATAATGTAATTTTGATGATAAAAAACACATATTAAAAAACATGTCTTAAGTGATTTAAAAATGATTGTATTTCACATTTCACTAGTTCTTGAAGGATAATATTTAGAGTTGGCAGCAAAACCTGCGAGGCCCTGATTAATTTGGGGCGGGTATGGGGCCCCAGGAAAATATGAAAATGAATTCGAGTCCATTTCGGGGATGGGTCTAAGCCCCAAAAACATTGCGGGTTTGGATTTGGGGATTTTTTCGGGCCCCCTAATCCGACCTAAAAATAAAAACTAAAAACAAAATCCTCAATTCATTTGGATTGAATAGATAGTTCCCCCAAAAGAAACCCTAACAGCTCGTCAGCCGCCGCCGCCGTCGCTAACAGCTGGTCAGTCGCCACCATTTGTCATCATCGACCAACACTCAGCCGCGCTATCGGTTCTCCAGCTGCAAGGTTTTTGCTTTTCCTATTTTCTTTATTTATTTCTTTCTTTCAAATTGCATCTGGTTTCATTGATTTGAGTCAATTTTACATTTTGTGTGTTTTCATTCTCAGTCACATAGCCTGAACCACAAACTGCAGCCATGCAGAACTCACTGAAACAGAGGCTGCAGCCATGATTTGAGTTACCGACAGCCATGCTTTTGGGCCTAATAAAGGTGAGATTCAATTGGGTCGCATGGGAGATAAATATATGAAGTTACATTAACCTAATTAAAAGAAATTAAGATTGATAAGGCAATCTAAAAAATATTTTCAATCTGTAAGATGACGCTTTGCCATGGTGTCTTTGTGCGTATGTTTGTTTATCAGTAATGAGTCATTGTGTTGCATTTGACTGTCAGTTTTAGCACTTCCTTTGGGTACTATCTTCGATTTATCTAGTGCAAGTAGTCGCACTTACCTGTTGACTGTCATTTTTAGCACTTCCTTTGGGTACTATCTTCGATTTGTCTAGTGCAAGTAGTCGCACTTATTGCCATGGTGTCTTTGTGCGTATGTCTGTTTATTAATAATGAGTCATTGTGTTGCATTTGACTATCATTTTTATCACTTCCTTTGGGTACTATCTTCGATTTATCTAGTGCAAGTAGTCGCACTGGATTAATGGATTGAATTTGTATGGCTGGATTACTATAATCTCATTGTTGTATCTGTTTCCTATTGCGATTTTCAGAGAAGGGTCTCAATGGATTCAAGGTTATCATAATGCAATGCAACTGTTGGCCACATTTTATTTATAGGTGTTCCTAACTGGAATATTTTATCACCTATACAATCAATCATCTTAAGAAGAAAGTTGAAGGTGAAAAGAAGAATTAAAGATCAGTTGGGCTCAATACTTTTTAGTCTTGTTTTAGTTTTTATTTCTTTTTCCTTCTTAATTTGCTGACTTTACATCGCTATTCAAGTTCCTCAATTCAAATTTATAAAATCTCATTTCCTTGATAATTGTTCTCTGTTTCTGCCTAAAGAATTAAATTTGTTCATTTTGAACCAAGGTCATCGGTTCAACCCTTCCTAATAAGGATCTCTTGTTAGGTTTTGACATCCTTCACCAAATCAAACACCTCCAAATCCTTCCCACTGGAATTCGAGTCAAGTCCATGTTCAAACCTTTCACAGACATTCTGAAACTCTACAATCTGTCTGAAACCCCCCAGTCCTACCAGGATATTTCCACCAAACTTTTAAGTTTCTATCCAGAGTCCCATTCTGAGTTCACCCATCCAAACCCATTGTGGAAAAATAAATCTTTCTTCATTAAGTTACCTTTCAAACTCAATGAAGATATTAACCCAACCAAAGCTACCCACCCAAGAATGAGTCCTTCTGACTTACTCCTAGCCCAACAAGAATGTTCCCAATTGTTAGCCCAAGGTCTAATTGAGCCCACGAATTCTCAATGGGCTTGCCAAGCCTTTTATGTTGAAAAGCATTCTGAAATTGTCCGAGGAAAGAAACGCCTAGTCATTGACTACCAGCCATTAAACATGTTTTTGCAAGATGACAAGTTTCCCTTGCCCCGTAGACAAAACATGTTTACTTTTCTCAAAAATGCCCAGATCTTTTCAAAATTTGATTTAAAATCAGGCTTTTGGCAATTAGGCATCGAACCCTCTAAACGTTACAAAACTGCTTTCTGTATCCCAAATGCCCATTTCCAATGGACAGTCCTTCCTTTCGGCCTCAAAACTGCCCCATCCATTTTTCAAAAATCCATAGTCCATATCTTTCAGCCCATCCTGCATCATGCATTGATTTACATTGACAATATCTTGCTTTTTTCAGGATCACATGATGAACATCGCCAGTTGTTAACTCAATTCTATGGTATTGTCCAAAATCATGGAATTATGCTGTCTGCCAAGAAAAGCACCATTGCCACGAAGAACATTGAATTCTTTGGCATGATCATAAAAGATGGCCATTATCAGCCAGGAAAACACATTGCCCAAGAGTTGCTTCACTTTCCAGATTAGCAACTTTCCAAAAAGCAAGTTCAACAGTTTCTCGGCATCATCAATTATATCAGAGATTTCATCCCACATGTGGACCACTACACTCGCCACCTCTCAGCTTTATTAAAAAAGAAGCCCCCAAAATGGAATGCTGACCACACAAATGCTGTTACTACTCTTAAGCAAATTGCGCAAAATCCGCCTCCTTTAAAGTTGATTACTGATGGAAAGCACATATTACAGACAGACGCAAGTGATGAATCATGGGGTGCCATCCTCCTTGAAGAAATCAATGGAAAAGAATACTTTATCGCCTACGCTAGTGGACAATTTTCTGACACACAGAAGCATCACCATAGCGTGTTCAAAGAAATCTTAGCGGTAAAGAATGGCATCAAAAAGTTTGAGTATCATCTGATTGGACACCATTTTCTCATCCGTATGGACAGTTCAGCCTTCCCAAATATTCTCAATTTCAAAGGCAAAACTGTTCCCGAAAAAATGTTACTCAGATTAAAAGATTGGTTTTCCAAATATGACTTTTCGGTCAAGCATATAAAGGGATCCCAGAACCTCATCCCTGATATACTATCCAGACTCTCAAAACCAGAAAACCCTCTCACCCTGTTTTCCACTACATACCACTTTCCGATCATCTCCATGGCTACATCACTACCCCCAGAAGCTCTCACCAAGAAAACTTTTCCCTTTAACAAAAACTTCTCTTCTGTCTTTGCCATCCAAGAATTTGCAAAGAAAGCTCTCTTTCGCTTCTTCATGAAAGCCTACCTTGTCACAGAACCCTTTCCATTTTCCACCTTCCACCCAGAAAATCTGTTTCTTACAGGTTTAACCCTTGATCCATCCAGAGACACCACTGAAGATGTGTTATGGTACATCTGGTGCCTAACAGTCTTTTATGCCACGAAGTTAGTCCTACCAATTACTCCCACTTTGGAACATCTCCTTGACCCAGACAAAGCCACCTCTCTTACCTGGACATTACTTGAATGGTTCTCCCCAATACCATGGTGGAGAAAGAAGCTACAGCAATTGTCTGAAATTTACAACCTTGAACGTATGCCTGCCTCGGAAGCACAAATGTTTACCTCAGTCCTTATCATTCACAGGCCATATTTTCAACATCTAGACACAAAACTCTTTTGGACTCAAGACCAGGTATATGAATGGTTCACTGCCCCACATCTAGCTGTCATTGAAAATGAAATCCAAGATGTCCTTCACAACTACCTTTGCCAATTAAACCACCAACCTCCGCCACTTAAAGACATCTTCTACACCTCCTTAGGCCCACAACATGACCTCCTCATGATCCCCACTTCATCTGCCATATCCAAACTGAAATCCACGGGAATCATTATCAAAGAATAAAAGCCAGACTACACTGACTTCCTTTTCCAAGACTCCCAAGACCCCTGGGAAGATTTCTTTCCCCTCAGCCAACATCTCCGACAGTTTCCACAACCATCCATAAATGAACCAGGATCCTCATCCCAACCTCCCAATGCTGACACGACCACTAAACCTTCCAAAGTTGACAAAGCCACTCAAACATCACCAAGGCCCGGATACCGATGAGATTGTCCTTATCCCCCTTGCCGTGGTCCCCATTGTAAGCATCCAAACCTTTTTCCCAAAATCCAACCGTGACACTGACCCCGATGAAACCGAAAGCTCATCCGAAGATGATTACATGAATCTCCGCTCTCCATAAAGAAGTTTGTCTTGTTGTAATCATTATGTCTTGCTTTATGCTTTTGTCTTGTATAATTATTAAAGTTTGCTTTTACTTTAAGCTTTTGCTTTTTTCAAAGTCATGCTTTAATTATTAAAGCACACTTTGTCACTTTGTAATAATTAAAGTTGTGTCATGATGTATCTTTTACTTTTCCTTTTGTAAAAGATAGGGGTCCTATCCTATCTCCCCGAGAATTCTCCTATATAAAGGATTCTCCCCTCGCTTGTAAGATAGAGAAGTTTTCAAAGAAATAAACTCGTGTGTTTTCAAAACATCATGAATTTCTAAACTCTCTTCTCTCTCTCTACAAATGAAGCTTAGTAGAGAAAGAAAAAGAATAAAGAATTAAATTTGTTCATTTTGAAACTTAAGGAAGTATGCTCTGCACTTGCCTTTAGCAAGGATCCTGTGCATCAAAAAACTTATGATGATTTCTTATTTGGTTTGGTACCCTGTTTTGGGTTATATAACCCAGGATAAAAAATTATTTAAAAGTTTTTCTGATTCCCCATTTGAGTATATCGACGGGAAACCGACGATGTAAATTCCAGAGGTGATCCTGAATAGACACTAATCTGGTCTGCACTGTCGGATAACAAGTCACGTACTTTCATTTGTGAGTATATCGACGGGAAACCGACGACGTAAATTCCAGAGGTGATCCTGAATAGGCACTAGTCTGGTCTGCACTATCGAATAACAAGTCACGTACTTTCATTTAAATGGAAGATTTTACCATATGTCCTTAATATTATATTAAAATAAATCATTATTGATTTGCTACTTTTTTTAAAAAAAATATGAATATAGCATACACATACACACACATGATTTTAAGTTTTAGAACCTGGAGTTGATTGATACTTGATGCGACTACGTTTGGTTTTCTTGAAATTTTGGAATCCTTTGTTTCTATATCCTATTCTTTTGCTGCATAAGTAATAGTCAAGTTGGAGAAAATCATGAGGTTGGAAATTAAGCTAAGCAATCTGATTTTTAACAGATTAGACATTAGAGTTCCATCAAACTATTTCACAGAATATATAGTAATTATAACATATTCTTAACAGGGAAAAGGGGGAAACTGTTGGATAGATGGTCATCCATAGAACAACCAATGTGGAATTTTTTTTAACATAGACCAGCTTGAACTAAAAGAAAATAAATGGGGTCACCCATAAGCATTCTTGTACAAGATTTTCCTTACTTTTTCATTTTTCAACTGTCTTATATTTTCGTTTTCATTTTTTTATGATACACTTAATCGATGGATTATATGTATTGAACGAATGTAGAGGCTGTAGAAGTATATAGATTTAGTTTATATTATTTTGTCAAGTATTTATTAAGTTGAATTGTTAAAACATGTTTTATGAAGAATCGTAGAACGTGCATCAATGGTGATGGCTATAAGTTTATGTTGAAGACTTAAAATTATTTTAATTTGTCATATAAAATTTGATCATTTGTAATTATGTTGAAGGTTTAGAATTATTATGTTTTTATTTATGTGGAAGTTTGTTAAAATTTTGATCACTTGTAATTTATTTTTAATATGGAATTTGATCATTTGTAATTTTATTTCTAAATATGGAGGTTGTTAGAATTATTATATTTTTTTTGAAAAAAGAGAATTGAAATATTTAGAAATTATTATTTAAAGAAATGGGGATCGAGTCCCCGCTTTAATCCTTGCTCTGATACCAGTGGGTAGATGTATGTGGCGTTGTTACACCAGATCTATAACAAAACGAAGTCTGTCCTCAGGGCCAGTAGCCCACAAGTTCTGGTTTCCAGCCGATATACACTTATCCATCAAATACCAAATCCGAAAATCATATTTGAAAATAGTTTTTCACGATATCACCCGAACACACGGCACTCATGGCCTCAAAGAGGGTGAACTTTGTGAGAAAACACTTTCATTTTATAAAAATTGGTTTTGGAGGATAAAACAGGACCTTTCTTATGCACAGGATCCTTAGGCTTAAGGCAAGTGCAGAGCATACTCAGTATAGAAAATTAGAGGCGAGCGTATCATTATTAACCCAAATAATTTCTTTGAACCCTAGAAGAGAGAAAAGATTTAGAGAAACATGATGTAAGCAAACTTAAAGGTTTATTTCTGATTAACTCGTGCCTACAAAGGAAGCATAAGGTGCCTTATATAGAAAATCATCAAGGACAGGACCCCTTGAATGATTATAATCGACAAATAGGCACATGCTTTGAGAAAAGTAAAGCACACCTTTTGAGAAAGTAAAGCACGCCGACTAAGACTATTACAAAGCACACTTTTTGAGAAAGTAAAGCACACCGACTAAGACTTTTACATAAGACAGAGTAAACGGGAGACACATGGGCTTATTGCATTAAAAGCCGTGGGATGGCGACAAGTTGTCATTATGGAGTGGATGGATAGCGCGATGGTGACACGTCTCCTGTCGCTTTCTCATATTGGCGCTTGTGCCGACGTATCTGTCTCTGGTCGAGATACGCCTCAGCTTGCTGATATTTGTCTTCATTAGCGTCAGTCGTGTGCTGGGAAGTAGGGCATGTGGATGATGAAAACTGTAGTCCACATGTTAGCTTGCGGTTAAGTAAAGTAAAGAGCTGATCATACCTCGATACATTTTGATATCAACCTCTTTACCTTTTTCATCTTCGTCAAGCTTGATTGTTGTGGTCATTGGAGTGCTCTTGGGTTTTAAGTCATCAATGCCAAATCTCTTGAGTAGATCTTTGACATATTTAGCTTAGTTGATGAAGATTCCCTCATTGTTTTGTTTGATTTGAAGTCCAAGGAAATACTTCAATTCTCCCATCATGCTCATTTCAAATTCCTTACTCATACAAGATGAAAATTCCTTGCGCAGATAAATTCCTTACCAAAGATAATATCATCAACATAAATTTTAACAAGAAGTGTATATTGATTCTTATGCTTAACAAAGAGAGTAGTATCCGTTTTTCCCATCGAAAAACCATTATCCAACAAGAAATTTTTAAGCCTATCATACCATGCTTTAGGTGCTGGTTTTAATCCATACATTGCTTTAGACAACTTATATACGTGATTTGGAAACTTTTCATCTTCAAAACCAAGGAGTTGTTTCACATTCACTTCTTCCATAATATAACCACTTAAGAAAGCACTTTTGACATTCATTTGAAATAAAATGAAATCTTTATGACATGCAAATGCTAACAACATCCTGATCGATTCTAATCTAGCAACACCCTTGAGCCACTAATCTAACTTTATTTCTTACAACCACACCAGATTCATCCATTTTATTCCTAAATACCCATTTAGTTCCTATGACAGATTGGTGTTCCGGTTTAGGAACTAATTCCCACACATTGTGTTCTCTCAAATTGATTCAATTCCTCTTGCAGTGTCATAATCCAAGATTCATCATTTTTTGCATCCGCAGAGGATTTTGGTTCAATTTGAGATATAAAGCATAATGCTCACATGTATTCCTAAGCAAGGATCTAGTGGTTACACCTTGTGAGGGATCTCTTAAAATTAAGTCTTTAGGGTGAGAAGAAACATACCTCCACTCCTTAGGGAGTGTTTGAGAAGTACCTTCTTATTGCTCCAGATTTGTTTGTTCTTCTTGTCTCTCCTCTAGATTTTCTTGTAGTGCATCCTCTTGTTTATCTTTTGATAATTCTTCTTTTGAAAGGTATTAGAGCCACACTTCACGCAGAGGTGGTATCATTAGGAATTCCAAATAATCTTATTTGATCTCCTAGAAGAAGATTACCTAAACATGGAAACAACTTCATCTTCAGCCTCAATACCTTCATCGTCTTCATCCCATATTTCTCTTTCCTCCAGTCTCTCTCTTCCAAGATCACATCAAAAACATATAGCCTCTAAAATTGAAAACCTTATCGAATATTCTTATATTCTCGAATCTACCCAAATCAATGAATCATAGTTTCCTATCATGAGTCCCTACAACCTCTACAAACAAAAAACTTCTCTCACCAGAAGTATTAGAACCCTCATCTCCACAAAAAGACCACTCCCAAAAGAGTATACCCAGTCTTCTAGACTTGATCAGTGTGCTTTACAAGCCTCTCAAAGTGAACAGTATGTCACTTTAGAAATACCCTCAGATCTCGTGGCAAACTGGAAACGAGAAGGTTATACCCATCTTCATCTTGGTGGTATTAGATTGATTCTGACTCTCCATGGCCAAAAAGGCTTACCTGTTACAGCCAGAATTGCTCTCCTGGACACCAGGTTCAAATAGTACCAACATGCTGTTATAGGAACCGTTCTGACCACACTCCATGCTAGTATTGGCCTCTTAACCTTTTATCCAAATTTCAACCTTTCTCTTAAGGATCCCAACCTTCCCACAACCATCAAAGTTCAGATCCAGCTCCAAGGAGCAGACCAGACACCCACATCAAAGCTTGCCACTCTTCATCACCAAATAGTATATCGATTACAAAATCATGCACTAGATTTTCCTACACCTTACACCACATCTGATGCCTTAATGATCCTTGCTGACACAGACACAATTCCAACCATCATCCAAATTCCCAAACAAATCCAGAAATAAGAATTGCTCAACCTTATGCCTCTTGAATGGCTGACCAATTATGAGCACTTCCACCAAAACTCTGAACTAGTTCAAATAACAGAAGCCACGTTTGAAAGAAAACAAAATGGCCAAGTCAAACTATCTTTCCAAACACCTGAATCCCAACCTGTCCCAGACACTCCAAGGCTTTCTTACACTGCTATGATTACAGCAGTCCAAACTGGTCAAGAAAAGAAACTTCCAATTCATGGTTTTTCATCCGAAGGGTATCCTGTATATCCTGATAAAATCAATGGTCATTTTTTATGGGATGTTCCTGAAGCCCATATGTGTAATCCGAATTGTCCTTGCTTGGATGATACAGATATTGATGACGAACTGGAAGTTATAAGGAGAAAGAAAAAGAAAAAGAAAAAATCTTCTCATTCAAAAACATCTCGCAAATCTTTTCCTCCATTACCTCCGCCAGATCCCAAACCTCCTGTTCAACCAATAAGATCATGTCTAATGTTTTTCGGACAATCTTATGAAGAGTCATTCCCTCCACTTGAAAAGCAGACAGACACTCAAACCAGAGTTGTCTCCAAACCCTTTGTTTAATCCCCAGTTACAACCTCTGGGCAACCTGAAGAGCCCAAACAATATGAAGCTGTTTTAAATTGGCAAACAAAAAATGCCAATGCCCAAAATCAAACCCTCAAGCAACTCGAAAAGAGAATTGATCGAGTTGCCAGTCAAGTCTCCCATACTGAAACTAAAATTGATTCAATCAGCCATCGTCTTGATAATCCCGAGTTTAACAAGAAAGAAGTAGAGATCAGAAAGCTCAAAGCTGAATTGGTAAGAATTGATGCTGAAAAGACTCGTCCAACACTTTTCACCCAGACACAATCCACACCTGTGCCTCCTCCAGTGTTTGAAACTTATTCACCTTTTTATACACCTCCCTGACCTCACCAGCCTGTTTACAACCAACTCTTTGGTTTCTCACATCTCCAATCAACTCCTCAACCAAAACCCTCTTCACCTAAAAAATCAAAGTCCAAAGTAAAAATTTCAGAACCAAAAACAAAGCCAACTTCATTCTCATCTACTCCTCCCGTACCTCCCGAAGATTCACCACAAGAAACTCCTGACCCTCCTAAAAAAGATAAAGGACCAATGGATCAGTATCATTATCAAAATGTCCACAACTCCTCTCCTGAATCCTTTGAACCAGAAACAGTATGTGAGTCCAATCCGTCAGAGTCACACTCATCCGCCTCATCCACAAACTCCACCATTACCTCCACTGACTCTGAATCAGAATATGCTGACATTACGAGCATATTGATGGCAACTAAACCTGAAGATCCCAGTGCTTCAACTTCTACACAAATTGTTGAAGACAGTTCTTCTGATGATGAGCATAAAGCATCTCACACAGAACTAGTGCCACCTATGCCACCACCAGCTCATGATCACTTCACAAAACCATCTTCAACATCTTGGTTCACATTTGATGACATTCCCCGTCACAAAGGTATGCTAGACTTCAAGAATTTGCTGCATGGATTGATCTCCAAGGAACAAAACCAAATGCTCAATCTCAACCTGTCCTTCGTGAATTCATGGCCCGATCTACGAGTTCTTTGCGAGATTGGTTAGAAAGCTTGGGAGAATATAGACAACTCCAATTCATGCAATCACCAGTTTGTACAACACTCAACATCATCCATGAATAATTCATTGGTGAAAAAACAACATCTACCGATACAGACATAAAAGAGTATCATCAGATGAAGTGATGTTCTCTCAAAAGACATCTTTTGGAATCTTATTACAAAAGAATGAGTATTCTATTTTACAAGCTGAATGGGTTCAACGAACCTTCTCTCAAACATGTCTTCATAGCCTCTCTTCCTTCTAAGTTACAACCTGATCTTCAAAGAAAACTCACAGCCACTAATCTCAGCATTGTTGACATCTCTTTAGGAAAGATTTTCCAAATGGCAATGTTATGCCTGGATAAAATCTGTGAGCAGAAGGAATTCTTCAAAGATCTCATGGCAGACACAAAACCCTTCTCTGAAGCTTATAAAAAACCTTATCTCAAGATGGAGTGCAAAGATGAAAAGAAGTGTGTTTGTTCGTCCAAAAAGAAAAAAACATTTTCAAAAACACTTCCATAAAAAATCATCCTCCAAAAAACCTTTCCAGTATTCCAGAAAAAAGGATGTCTCCCAGTACATAAAGAAAAAGCATAACCGTTGTTTCATTTGTAAAAAACGCGGTCACTTTGCTCGAAACTGTCCCCATAAAGTCTGCCAAAGCTATTCGTCTCATACAACACCTTCAACATTCTTCCCTGTTATCTGAGAACGAAGATGTTGAATCAAAATTTTCTAAACTATCAGAACAAGATGACCAAACTGCTTTCATCCTCGCAGAATCTTCAGATTTTGAGGATATTTCAGTCATCTCTACAGTTCAAAATGTCAACCATGTTTCCACCATTCCCAGACCTTCACTCAAAATGTCCATCATTCTTTCCAAGTTTCATAAACATGTTCCTGTCATCGGGTTTATTGACACTGGTGCAGATACCAGTATGATTGACCCTTTTGTTCTTCCCTCAGACTATTGGGAACCTCATTCAAAGCTTTTCAGAGCTGTTAATGGAGAAACTTTTGAGACCACTTTGATTACCAAAACACCCATTGGTATTCAATTCTTTCCGAATTGTATAATTTGGAAAAAGATTGTAGCCTCCACACTCCCTGATAAAGATCTCCTTATAGGTTTTGACATTATTCATTTGGTTAAAAACCTATTCCTCACCAGTTCTGGAGTTCGCTACAAACACATGTTCTTACCCTATACTGATACTCTCCGTCTGTATGCACTTTCAGAAACACCATCTCTATACAGTCATCTCTCCTATAAGTTCTTAGAGTTTTGTCCAGAAAATCATTCACAGTTTCACCATCATTCACCCCTTTGGAAGAATGAACAATTTTTTATCCATCTTCCTTTCAAACTCAATGAAGACAAAAGTCCCACAAAAGCTTCTCACCCAGGTATGTCTCCTTCAGATATCTTGCTTGCCAAGCAAGAATGCTCTCAGTTACTCCAACAAGGTCTAATTGAACCTACTGATTCATATTGGGCTTGTTAAGCCTTCTATGTTGAAAAACGATATGAATTAGTTCGTGATAAAAAGAGATTAGTTATTGATTACCAGCCACTTAATTCTTTTCTTAAAGATGATAAGTTTTCCCTTCCAAAAATCCAAACCCTGTTTGTCCATCTTCAAGGGGCTCGTATCTTCTCTAAGTTTGATTTAAAAGCTGGTTTTTGGCAATTTGGTATTTCACCAGTTGACCGTCACAAAACTGCCTTTTGCATTCCCGATGCCCATTATCAATGGACCGTTCTGCTCGTTGGTCTTAAAGTTGCTCCTTCGTTATTTCAAAAGGTCATGACAAAAATCTTTAGTCCTATCCTCCAGCATGCTCTGGTCTACATTGATGATATTTTGTTATTTTCCTCTGACCATGAGAGCCACCAGAAGCTCCTTTTGGATTTCTTTCATATTGTTCAGGCACATGGAATCATGCTTTTCAAAAAAAAAAAAAGCAGCATAAGCAAGGAATCCATTGACTTTCTTGGCATGGTGATTAAAGATGGCCACTACCAACCTGGTCCACACATTGCAACTGAATTATTAAAGTTCCCGGACACAAATTTCACCAAAAAGCAGATACAACAATTCCTCAGGATTGTTAATTATGTCCGTGATTTCATCCCAAAAGTTACTATCCGCACAAGCCAGCTGTCGCGCATGCTAAAAAAACAGTGCCCTCCATGGGGCCCAACACAGACAGAAGCTGTCAAGCAGCTAAAGGTGATAGCCCAATCACCTCCTCCACTCCGAATTCACACATCTGGCCAACGTATCCTCCAGATTGATGCCATCGATGATTACTGGAGCGCCATTCTTCTCGAAGAAATCCATGGCATGCGTCATTTCTATGTACATGCAAGCGGACAATTCAAAGACTTTGAAAAGAACTACCATATGATCTACAAAGAGATTTTGGCAGTCAATTATGGAATTAAAAATTTCGAATTTCATCTCATCAGCCACAAAATTTCTTATCAACATGGATAACTCTTCTTTTCCCTGAATCTTTGACTTGAAAAATAAGTTGCTCCCTGACAAGCAACTGCTCAATCTCAAAAATTGGTTTGCTAAATATGATTTCACTGTTCAACATATAAAAGGCAACCAAAACCTCATTCCAGACTTCCTCACACATCCAGCTATAAATAAACCCTCACTCGTTTCCTCAATCCAAACCATTCCAGTAATAGCCATGCATCGCCAACTTTCTTTCAAAGCTCTCAACCAGAGAAACTTCCCCATGAACATCTCTTTCCAATTGGCTTACCAGCTACAAGATTTTGCAAAGAAGTTCCTTTACAGGTATTTCTTTAATGTTCAGACTAAAAAGCCTGACCGTTTTCCTAACCTTTGCATGGAACGCCTGTTCCTCACCGGCCTCACTCTCTCCTCTCTGTCCATCTGTGAAGATGAGCTTTGGTACATGTGGTGTCTCACCACCTTGTATGCTACGAAGCTAGTTTTCCCTATCAAACCAGTCCTGACTCAACTTACCACTCCTGAGTTCTCACCAGACCTTCTATGGACTCTCCTCGAATGGTATTCTCCACTCACATGGTGGCGTAAACAACTCCAGAATCTGTGTACCTTTCACGGATTAGACAGAATGCCAAAACAGGAAGCTAACATGTGGACTACAGTTTTCATCATCCACAGGCCCTACTTTCAGCACCTAGAAACAAGAGACTACTGGACACAAGACATGGCATATGAATGGAGAACTTACTGTCATCCTTATACTCTCATCCATGATACATCGTTCACCTCTGTTCTCAAAGCCTACCTCATGGAACTTAACAATGTTACTCCACCTGCCACAAACATTCACCACACCTCTATTGGACCATCACACACCCTTGAAATAATTCCAAAAACACAAGGCTGTACTCCGGGTTCAAGTTCAAGTCCTCAAGGAATCCTTGTCATGGAACAACGCCCTGATTACACCAACGTCTTATTCCAAGACGCTCAAGACCCATGGGAAGATTTTCAGTCCTTTCTCCATACTGAAAATCCCCATTATACTGTCACCAACCCCGACTCTCTTGCTGCATCTACATCACAGCACACGACTGACGCTGATGAAGACAAATATCAGCAAGCTGAGGCATATCTCGACCTGAGACAAATACGTCGGCACAAGCACCAATATGAGAAAGCGACAGGAGACGTGTCACCATCGCGCTATCCATCCACTCTATAATGACAACTTGTTGCCACCCCACAGCTTTTAATGCAATAAGCCCATGTGTCTCCCGTTTACTTTGTCTTATGTAAAAGTCTTAGTCGGTGTGCTTTACTTTCTCAAAAGGTGTGCTTTACTTTTCTCAAAGCATGTGCTTATTTGTCGATTATAATCATTCAAGGGGTCTTGTCCTTGATGATTTTCTATATAAGGCACCTTATGCTTCCGTTGTAGGCACGAGTTAATCATAAATAAACCTTTAAGTTTCCTTACATCATGTTTCTCTAAATCTTTTCTCTCTTCTAGGGCTCAAAGAAATTATTTGGGTTAATAATGATACGCCCGCCTCTAATTTTCTATACTGAGTATGCTCTACACATGCCTTAAGCCTAAGGATCCTGTGCATCAGAAAGGTCCTGTTTTATCCTCCAAAACCGATTTTTATAAAATGAAAGTGTTTTCTCACAAAGTTCACCCTCTTTGAGGTCATGAGTGCCATGTGTTCGGGTGATATCGTGAAAAACTGTTTTCAAATATGATTTTCGGATTTGGTATTTGATGGATAAGTGTATATCGGCTGGAAACCAGAACTTACGGGCTACTGGCCCTAAGGACAAACTTCATTCTGTTATAGATCTGGTGTAACAACGCCACGTACATCTACCCACTGGGGACATACCCAAACTATTCCCCATTATAATTTTTCGGGTATGGGGTGGGTTTAGGGAATAGCTTCTAAATCGGGTTTGGGTTCGGGTTCGGGGATTATGATCCCCGCCCCGAACCCGCCCCATTGCTATCACTAATAATATTTATGATGGAGTGAATTACGTGAAATCAAGTTCAAGACTCTCAACGGACAATTGCTCGATCAAGAATAAAGATTAGAGCTCAACGGAGTCATTATTGGACCAATTCTTGTAAAGGCGGTAAGGTTTAATATATGCATGGTTTAGCAATTGAGAAGTTCAAGATTTTATTTAATAAATCATTTTTCATACATTAATGGTTTCGCAATTATAAGCCAAGTATTCTATGAAGTTAGTTGTTTTTCAAGATGTGAACTAAAATGAAAATTTTTTGTAATCTTTGATTTTAATAAGTATTGTTTTGAATTCTGGATTTGGACCTATTTCCAAATATTTGAAACATTTTAGGCCATACTCTAATTTCTAAAAGTTTTGGGTCTAAAGTGTAAATATTAAAAAATAGATAGAGAGTTAGCGGCTAACTGCCTGAGGGCTAGTGGCTAGCCGCATAAGGAAAATTTCATATTTTAAAATTTATAAGTATTATGATAGCCATCAACAACTCCTTTTGGATTTCTTTCATATTGTGCAGGTTCATGGAATCATGCTTTCTGAAAAGAAAACCAGCATAGCGAAAGAATCTATTAACTTTCTTAGCATGGTGATCACAAATGGCCACTAGTAACCTGGCCCGCACATTGCAACCGAATTATTAAAGTTCCCAGACACAAATCTCATCAAGAAGCAAATTCAACAATTCCTCGAGATTGTTAATCATGTTAGAGATTTCATTCCTAAAGTTGCAATCCACACCAGCCAGTTGTCCCGTATGCTTAAAAAACAGTGTCATCCTTGGGGACCAGTACAAACTGAAGCTGTCAAGCAGCTGAAAGTGATAGCTCAATCACCTCCTCCACTCAGAATTCCCACAACTGGACAATGCATTTTGCAGACAGATGCCAGTGATGATTACTGGAGTGCCATCCTTCTCGAAAGAATAGATGGCTTGGACCATTTCTGTGCCTATGCAAGTGGACAATTCAAAGACTCTGAAAAGAACTACCATGTGATCTACAAAGAGATTTTGGCGGTCAAGTATGGAATCAAAAAATTTGAATTTCATCTAATCAGCCATAAATTCCTTATCAACATGGACAATTCCTCTTTTCCTAGAATCTTTAATTTCAAGAACAAGTAGCTCCTTGACAAACAACTGCTCAATCTCAAAACTTGGTTCTCCAAATATGACTTTACTGTCCAGCACATCAAAGGTAAACAGAACCTCATCCCAGACTCCCTTACACGCCCGGCTATAAATAAACCCTCACTCCACTCTTCAACTCATATCATCCCAGTCATAGCCATGAATCAACAACTTCCTTTCAAAGCTCTCAATTAAAAATCTTTTCCCATGAACATTCCTTTTTCTTCAGCCTACCAAATCCATGACTTTGCTAAGAAATTCCTTTACCGATATTTCTTCAATGTCCATAGTAAGACTCCTGATCGTTTTCCTATACTATGTATGGAAAACTTGTTTCTCACAGGTCTCACCCTGTCTCACCTCTCCATCTCAGAAGATGAGTTATGGTATATGCGGTGTCTCACAACCTTGTATGCTACAAAACTGGTCTTCCCTATTAAACCAGTCCTCCGCCACATCACCACTCCTGAGTTTTCCTCTGACCTTCTATGGACACTCCTCGAATGGCATTCACCCCTCACATGGTGGCATAAACAGCTCCAGAATCTGTGTACTTTTCACGAATTAAATAGGATGCCAGAACACGAAGCAAATATGTTCACCACAGTTTTCATTGTTCACCGGCCATATTTCAACACTTAGAAACCAGAGACTTCTGGACTCAAGACATGGCTTATGAATGGAAAACCTATCCCCATCCTTACCCTCTCATCCATGATACATCAGTCACATCTGTTCTCCGAGCTTATCTCATGGAACTCAACAATGTTCAACCACTGGCCATAAATATCCACCACACTTCTGTCGGACCATCCTACAGCTTGGAAATAGTTCCAAAGACATAGGCCTGTACTCCAGGTTCAAGTTCAAGTCCACATGAGATTCTTGTCATGTAACAACGTCCTGATTACACTAATGTCTTATTCCAAGACGCTCAAGACCCTTGGGAAGATTTTCAGTCTCTTCTCCACACTGACAATACCCTATACACTGTCACCAATCCAGACTCTCTTGGTCCTTCCACATAAAAAATGACCGACGTAGATGAAAACAAATATCTGCAAGCTGAAGCTTATCTTGACCAAAGACGGATGCACCGACCCCAGCGTCATTATGAAAAAGAAACCGGTGATGTGTCTCCTTCCAGGTGTCCCTCCACTCCGTAATCACTGATGAGCACGTGATGCTTTAGCTTTTGCTTTATTAAAGTTTGCTTTAATAATTAGACAAGGGTCCTGTCTTGTCTAAAGTTTTCTTTTGCTTTTCTAATTTGGTGTGGTGTGCTTTAGTGCTTTCTTGCTTCATAATTATGTTTCTCTTTTTGTAAAAGATGAGGGTCCCACCTTATCTCTTTCCTTCTCAAGATATAAGGATCTCTCTTCCCTTTTGTAAGGCAGGAGTTAATCAGAAATAAAATTCAGTTTTCTCACATTATGTTTCTCTAAACCTTTTCTATCTTCTAGGAGTCAAGAAAATTATTTGGAATACTAAGGATACGTTCATCTCTAATTTCAATACTGAGTATGCTCCACACTTGCCTTAAGCCTAAGGATCCTGTGCATCAGAAAGGTCCTGTTTTTATCCTCCAAAACTTATTTTTGTAAAATAAAATTCTTTTCTCACTACGTTCACTCTCTTTGAGGCCGTGCGTGCCGTGTTTTTGGGTGATATCATGAAAAACTGTTTTTACTATGATTTTCAGATTTGGTACTTGATGGATAAGTGTATATCGGCTGGAAACCAGAACTTGCGGGCTACTGGCCCTAAGGATAGACTTTGATCTGTCATAGATCTGGTGTAACAACGTCATGTACAACTACCCCAGTGGTATCAAAATGAGGATGCACTACAAGAAAATCAAGAGGAGAGACAAGAAGAACTAACAAATCTAGAGCAACAAGAAGGTACTTCTCAAACACTCCCTAAGGAGTGGAGGTATGTTTCTTCTCACCCTAAAGACTTAATTTTAAGAGATCCCTCACAAGGTGTAACCACTAGATTATTGCTTAGGAATACATGTGAGCATGATGCTTTATATCTCAAATTGAACCAAAATCCTCTGCGGATGTGAAAAATGATGAATCTTGGATTATGACAATGCAAGAGGAATTGAATCAATTTGAGAGAACATAATGTGTGGGAATTAGTTCCTAAACCGGAACACCAATCTATCATAGGAACTAAATGGGTATTTAGGAATAAAATAGATGAATCTGGTGTGGTTGTAAGAAATAAAGTTAGATTAGTGGCTCAAGGGTGTTGCTAGATTAGAATCCATCAGGATGTTGTTAGCATTTAGATGTCATAAAGATTTCATTTTATTTCAAATGGATGTCAAAAGTGCTTTCTTAAGTGGTTATATTATGGAAGAAGTGAATGTGAAACAACTCCTCGGTTTTGAAGATGAAAAGTTTCCAAATCACGTGTATAAGTTGTCTAAAGCAATGTATGGATTAAAACCAGCGCCTAGAGCATGGTATGATAGGCTTAAAAATTTCTTATTGGATAATGGTTTTTCGATGGGAAAAGCGGATACTACTCTCTTTGTTAAGCATAAGAATCAATATACACTTGTTAAAATTTATGTTGGTATTATCTTTGGTAAGGAATTTATCTGTGCAAGGAATTTTCATCTTGTATAAGTAAGGAATTTGAAATGAGCATGATGGGAGAATTGAAGTATTTCCTTGGACTTCAAATCAAACAAAACAATGAGGGAATCTTCATCAACTAAGCTAAATATGTCAAAGCTCTACTCAAGAGATTTGGCATTGATGACTCAAAACCCAAGAGCACTCCAATGACCACAACAATCAAGCTTGACGAACATGAAAAGGTAAAGAGGTTGATATCAAAATGTATCGAGGTATGATAAGCTCTTTACTTTACTTAACCACAAGTAGACCCGATATCATGTTTATTGTATGTTTGTGTTAGGAATCTCATTTGCTTGCTGTTAAAAGAATTTTCTACTATTTGAGTGGAACCATAGATCTTGGCCTTTGGTATCCTAGAGGAACCCATATAGATTTAACTTGTTATTCGGATGCCGATTTTGGCAATTATAAGGTCGATAGGAAAAGTACTAGTGGAAATTGCCATTTCCTAGATCATTCACTTGTTTCATGGTTTAGTAAGAAAAAAAATTCGGTTGCACTTTCAACCACCAAGGAAAAATATATTGCTGCTGGTAGTTGTTGTGCACAAACCCTTTGGATGAAACAAACACTTGGAGATATTGGCATTAATCTTGAACAAAATCCTATCATGTGTGTAAGAGACCAATATTCAAGATGGGCTTTGATACGAATCCCACAATGAAACTTTCAATCCTACAATTAATTTGTAGTTTCAACTTCCCAAGAAAGTTCTAAACAGATTTATGGCAAACAAAAACCTTGACCCAATGCTTAAGAAAACATGAACCAAAGGTATAGAGAAGGGTATTGACGCCACACTCAAGAAAGAGATGAGAAGGTGAGTGATAAGTCTAAATTTGGAACACCACAAGAATGTAAATTCTTGATAAGTTCACTAGTTCTCAAAAGAACCAAAGAAAGAATAATCTTTCAAATTCAAAATAACATTCATCTCCTTACATACCAAGGTTGCTGAATTTAAATAGGCTAAAAGGAACCCAAGATCCTAAAAATACAAATGGAAACATTGGAACAATCCTCCAAGTAAGTTTGTCAAAAGATGTTTCAAAAGTCTTCACCAACCCACCATGATCAATGCTATCTTTGACAAACTTAATGCTAGCCTACTATAATTAATGCTATCATTGACAAACTTGAAACAAAACAAACAAATAAGTTGAAAAACAAAGGATTCGTTGAAAATCCCAAGTCTGAACAAGCTGTAAAGAATTGGTCATAACTCCTTCTAGAGAACTCCAAATCCAGCTCTGTAAAATTTATTGGAAAGCTAACTTAATTATCTTTCCAACGGTATATAGCTTGCATTTTAATTCGGGCTCAATCAATACAGTTTTTATTCCGAATTTGACCTTTCTGCATTTGATACAACTTGTGTATTTGGCTGCCCAATGACTTGAATAATGCCCACAATGCCTTGTCTTCTCTTCAAGCCCAATTCATGATGTCTTGCATCTTGAATTGCATTTTCAATCCATATTTTCTCAATTAATCCATTTAAAGCAGCTTGCATCTTTTTGGCTCTTGCTCTTGTAATTGGGCCTCCATGAATGTGCAAAGGATCACTTGAAGTTTTAATGGTCCCTTGATGGTTCTCATCATTCCCCCTCTCTTCAAAAGGATTCGTCCTCGAATCTTCACCTACATCGAAAGGAGAAAGATCAGAAACATTGAAAGTAGCACTCACATTATACTCACCAGGAAGATCCAATTTGTAGGCATTGTCATTGATCCGTGCAACCACTTGAAATGGACCATCTCCCCTTGGAAGTAACTTGGAACGCCTTTGTGCTGGGAACCTCTCCTTTCTCATATGCACCCAAACCCAATCTCCAGGCTGAAAAACCACTTGCTTACGTCCTTTGTTGGCTTGAGTAGCATATTGTTCAGTTCGCTTTTCTATGTGTTGACGTGTTCTCTCATGCAATTGCTTGACAAGTTCAGCTTTCTTTTTACCATCCATACTAGCACGTTCATCAATAGGTAAAGGTAATAAATCCAAAGGAGTTAATGGATTAAAACCATATACAATCTCAAATGGTGAGAATTTAGTAGCTGAATGGACAGTTCTATTGTAAGCAAATTCAACATGTGGCAAACATTCTTCCCAAGTTTTCAAGTTCTTTTGAATAATGGCACGCAACAAAGTAGACAGAGTTCTATTTACAACCTCAGTTTGTCCATCAGTTTGTGGATGACAAGTAGTAGAAAACAAAAGTTTAGTACCCAACTTACCCCACAAAGTTTTCCAAAAGTGGCTCAAGAACTTAGCATCTCGATCTGAAACTATGCTCCTTGGTACTCCATGCAACCTGACTATTTCCTTGAAAAACAAATTAGCTATGCTTGTCGCATCATCAGTTTTATGACATGGAATGAAATGCGCCATCTTTGAAAACCTATCAACAACAACAAAAACAGAATCATTTCCCCTTTTTGACCTAGGTAAACCCAAAACAAAGTCCATAGAAATATCAACCCAAGGTTCACTAGGTATGGGCAGAGGGTTATACAATCCATGGGGTAAAACTCTTGACTTAGCATGTTTACAAGTGATACACTTCTCACATATTCTTTCAACATCACGTTTCATATGTGGCCAAAAGAAGTGTTCTTTTAAAACATCTAAAGTCTTTGCAATGCCAAAATGTCCCATTAAACCACCCCCATGAGCTTCACGCACAAGCAATTCACGCAAAGAACTATGAGGCACACACAATTTATTTTCTCTAAATAAAAGCCCATCATGCTTATAGAATTTACCAAATGCAACTTTCTCACAAGCATTAAACACATTAGCAAAATCAGGATCGTTAGCATATAATTCTTTAATGTACTCAAATCCTAACAACTTTGCATTTAATGTAGAGATAAGTGCATACCTTCTAGATAATGCATCAGCCACCACATTCTCCTTACCTTGTTTATATTTGATCACATAAGGAAATGGCTCAATAAATTCAACCCATTTGGCATGTCTCTTATGTAACTTACCTTGCCCTTTCAAATGCTTCAAGGACTCATGATCAGTGTGTATAACAAACTCTTTAGGTAGAAGATAATGTTGCCAAGTTTCCAAAGCTCTCACCAATGCATACATCTCCTTGTCATAGGTAGGATAGTTTAGGGCTGCTCCACCCAATTTCTCACTAAAATAAGCAATTGGACGCCCTTCTTGCATCAAAACAGCTCCAATACCTATACCTGAAGCATCACACTCAATTTCAAAAGTTTTAGTAAAATCAGGTAAAGCAAGTAATGGTGCAGAAACTAATTTCTCCTTAATTAGATTAAATGCCTTTTCTTGTTCACTACCCCACTTAAATCCCACATGTTTCTTCACAATTTCAGTTAATGGTGCAGCAAGGGTGCTAAAATCTTTCACAAATCTTCTATAAAAACTAGCCAAACCATGAAAACTTCTTACCTCACTTACACTTTTAGGTGTAGGCCACTCTTTAATAGCCTTTACCTTCTCTTCATCAACCTCAATTCCTTTAGCACTTACAACATAACCAAGAAAAACAATCTGATTTGTACAAAAGGAACACTTCTTCAAATTAGCATACAACTTTTCCTTCCTTAAAACAGTCAATACACTTTGCAAATGTTCAATGTGTTCATCTAAGCCTTTGCTATAGATCAAAATATCATCAAAATAGACAACTACGAATTTGCCAATAAAAGCACGCAAAACATGGTTCATTAACCTCATAAAAGTGCTAGGTGCATTAGATAACCCAAATGGCATCACTAACCACTCATATAAACCATATTTTGTTTTAAAGGCAGTTTTCCACTCATCTCCCTCTCTAATCCTAATTTGATGATACCCACTTTTAAGATCAATTTTACTAAACACACAAGAACCATGCAATTCATCAAGCATGTCATCAAGTCTAGGAATAGGATGTCGATACTTTACAGTGATTTTATTAATTGCACGACAGTCAACACACATCCTCCATGTTCCATCCTTTTTGGGCACTAGTAAAACTGGTACTGCACATGGACTCATGCTCTCCTTCACATATCCTTTTGCCAAGAGTTCTTCAACTTGCCTTTGAAGCTCCTTTGTCTCCTCGGGGTTACTTCTATATGCAGGTCTATTAGGAATGGTAGCTCTAGGGACGAAGTCTATTTGATGCTCAATTCCCCTAATAGGTGGCAAACCGTTAGGGACTTCATTTGGAAACACATCATCAAAGTCCTGCAAAAGAGTCACAATAGCACTAGGCAAAGAAAAGTTAAGCTCATTAGTGTGTAAACAAGCCTCTTTGCACAAAAGTACAACGATAGGCTGTTTTGAAAAAAAAGCCCTCTTAACCTCACTCTCTTTTGCAAACAAGTTCACTTGCTGCCTCTCTTTTCTCTCAACAATATTTTTTTGTATCTTTTCACTTGCTTTTCTCTCAATCTCTCTTTCTTTTGTACTCTCATTTTCATTTTTTGTATCACTCTCTTTTTTTATTGACATTTGATCCTCATACACTTGCCTAGGTGTTAATGGTACAAGAGTGATTTGCCTTTTATTCATTACAAAAGAATATCTATTTAAGTATCCATCATGTGTCACACGCCTATCATATTGCCAAGGTCGACCCAAAAGAATGTGTCCAGCATGCATGGGTACTACATCACATAGAACCTCATCCTTGTATCTCCCAATAGAGAATGAAACCAGCACTTGTTTATTTACTTTAACTTCCCCACAATCATTCAGCCATTGTAGCTTATATGGCCTTGGATGTTTCAAAGTTTTCAAATTTAATTTTTCAACTAAACTAGTGCTAGCTACATTAGTACAACTTCCTCCATCAATTATCATACTACATACCTTATCTTTGATGTGGCATCTAGTATGAAAGATGTTATCACGTTGTACCTCCGCATCCTCTTTAACTTGCATGTTGAGAGCACGCCTAGCAACCATCAACTTACCATCAACAGGATATTCTACACCATCATTAGCATCCTCCAAAGGTGGCATAGGATCATCATCTGATTCACTCTCGGTTTCAACATCACCATTATCCCTCAAGATCATTACTCTTTTATTTGGGCATTGAGATGCAATATGACCTGTCCCCAAACATTTAAAACACTTAATATCTCTATTTCTAGAGTGTTGGGAATCAGATTTACCTTTACTTTGGTTGCCTCCCTCTTTATGATCCTTGATTGGCTCAATCTTAGGCTTTGAAACAACCTTTTCATCTTTGCTCCATTTTGACTTCCATGAGGAAGATGAACCCAAATTGGTTCTAGTGGAACCTTTCTTTTTCAATTGTCGTTCCACTTTCATGGCCATGTGAACCATGTCTTCCAACTCAACATAGTGCTGCAAGTCAACCACATTAGCAATATCTTGATTTAACCCATGTAAAAATCTTGCCATAGTGGCCTCTCGTTCTTCTTCAATGTTGGCTCGAATCATGATTATTTCCATCTCCTTGTGGTAATCTTCCACACTTCTAGAACCTTGTGTAAGACTTTGAAGCCTTTGGTGCAGCTCCCTATAATAATGACTAGGAACAAATCTCCTCCTCATAATGGCCTTCATCTCCTCCCAAGTGTTTATAGGCCTTTCACGATTTCGTCTCCTACTCAAAACAAGTTGATCCCACCAAATAATAGCATAATCAGTAAATTCAACAGCAGCTAGTTTTACCTTTTTCTCCTCAGAGTAGTTGTGGCAATCAAATACTAGCTCCACCTTTTTTTCCCACTCTAAATAAGCTTCCGGATCATGTTTACCTTGAAAAGAAGGAATTTTCAGTTTTATACTCCCCAAATCACGATCTATACGTCTTGCCCTTCTATTATCTCTTCCACGCATGTCAACAGTGGCCTGGTCATCAAAATCATCTACGTCATCGCCATCTTCTTCTCCCATGACAGCACGCCCTTGATTACCTCTTACATTAGGAGCTATTGGTTGTTGCCCCCTTTGTAGATTGGCTATGGCAGTGTCTTGCCTCTCCAATTTGTCACGAATCTCTCCAAACATCAGATTCATGTGCTCAAATTGTTGTTGCATGGCTTTGAGCATGATTGATTGGTCTATAGCTTCTTGATCTTTTGACATATTTGTGATCTGAAAAAAAAATTGTTAGCAAAAAGACCTCACAACACTCCCTCACGTATTTCACTCAATTTTGATGTCACTTAACTCTCGTGTTTAACACACAAATTGCCTTTTACCACACTTAATTCTCTCTTTCAGTTCTTTATTGAACTAA
This sequence comes from Citrus sinensis, assembly GCF_022201045.2. NCBI lineage: Eukaryota > Viridiplantae > Streptophyta > Magnoliopsida > Sapindales > Rutaceae > Citrus > Citrus sinensis. The sequence continues at coordinate 15,002,806 of NC_068557.1, read as the reverse complement.
ATAAACAAAATCAAGAAAAAAAAAAAAACCCAAGTGGCACACCAAATATGACAATCCAGCACACTAACAAATAAAAGAAATTAAGAGGACACAAAGAATGAAAAGGAAATTGAAGAAAGGAAAGCAAGCAAGCAAAGCAACACAATTGATATGTGTAAACTATGAAAGTAGAAATACTTGACTCTTTTTTTGTAATCTTTTTTTTTTTTATAATCAAAATAAATAAGACATTCAAACCTGATTAGAAACTAGCTCTGATGCCAAATGATACGAATCCCACAATGAAACTTTCAATCCTACAATTAATTTGTAGTTTCAACTTCCCAAGAAAGTTCTAAACAGATTTATGGCAAACAAAAACCTTGACCCAATGCTTAAGAAAACATGAACCAAAGGTATAGAGAAGGGTATTGACGCCACACTCAAGAAAGAGATGAGAAGGTGAGTGATAAGTCTAAATTTGGAACACCACAAGAATGTAAATTCTTGATAAGTTCACTAGTTCTCAAAAGAACCAAAGAAAGAATAATCTTTCAAATTCAAAATAACATTCATCTCCTTACATACCAAGGTTGCTGAATTTAAATAGGCTAAAAGGAACCCAAGATCCTAAAAATACAAATGGAAACATTGGAACAATCCTCCAAGTAAGTTTGTCAAAAGATGTTTCAAAAGTCTTCACCAACCCACCATGATCAATGCTATCTTTGACAAACTTAATGCTAGCCTACTATAATTAATGCTATCATTGACAAACTTGAAACAAAACAAACAAATAAGTTGAAAAACAAAGGATTCGTTGAAAATCCCAAGTCTGAACAAGCTGTAAAGAATTGGTCATAACTCCTTCTAGAGAACTCCAAATCCAGCTCTGTAAAATTTATTGGAAAGCTAACTTAATTATCTTTCCAACGGTATATAGCTTGCATTTTAATTCGGGCTCAATCAATACAGTTTTTATTCCGAATTTGACCTTTCTGCATTTGATACAACTTGTGTATTTGGCTGCCCAATGACTTGAATAATGCCCACAATGCCTTGTCTTCTCTTCAAGCCCAATTCATGATGTCTTGCATCTTGAATTGCATTTTCAATCCATATTTTCTCAATTAATCCATTTAAAGCAGCTTGCATCTTTTTGGCTCTTGCTCTTGTAATTGGGCCTCCATGAATGTGCAAAGGATCACTTGAAGTTTTAATGGTCCCTTGATGGTTCTCATCAGGCTTGAAAGAGGAAGAACCAGCCTCAATATAATTGGTTCGAGCTAACAAGGTTGTGAGCATTGGAAAGGATGATTTTTTAAATAGGAGAAAGGTTGAAAAAATAATTCTAAAGCTGTAGCTGCATTCTTTACATCAAGAGACTTGAAACGGTTTATTATGAGCCCAAATCTGACATCATATGGCCAAGTTATGGTCCGTTTAAAATCAGTGGCTCTACAGGCTTAGAGATGGCCAATGGGCCGGGCCAGCAAAGCAAGGCCCATGCGGTGCTTGTGCCTATGCCGTGCCTAAATGTTTTTGCTTAGGCCTGGGCCGGTACACATGCCATCCCCATTCGTCCGTGCCCACACGTGCCGTGCCATGCCTAAGAAAAAAAGCCCACTAAGCTTTTTTATTTTTTTTAAAGAGCACATACTAAGCTGTTGGCATACTTTTGTCAAGTCTATATATTTTTTTTAAGTCTATGCTTTTATTCAAATTTAATAGAATAAAAAAATCAAAACTCAAGTCCATATTCAATAGTAATAAACTAATAATAGTAAGAAAATGTAATATTAATTACTAAGTTTGACCTTATAGTATTAGAATTTTTTTAATACCTAACAATAATGATAATAATAAAATTTTCTTAAGGGTTAACTTAATTGTTAACTTGGAGTTACATAGAGTCATAGATCATAGTTCACAATAATATTAATGCATATTTATAAAATTATGATATTTATAATTTTATTCATTAAAATCATGATATCAATTATTTATTTAATAAACAAGAATTAAATAAACATACTTATTGCAGGCTTTTTCATGCATGTCGTGCCGTGCCGTGTGCCCCACCAAAACATGCTTGTGTCATGCCATGCTGTACGGAAACGTGTCGTGCCACATGTTGTTCGGCCCATTGGCCATCTCTATGCAAGCTAGGGCCCATGCGGCTTTGGGTTTTAATTTTAGGGTTTTTTTCATGTTTTTAAGTTAAATTAGGGTCGGTCACCTTATATAAGCACTCTTTTATATTCTTTGAATGGAGAAGATTTTCTCAACTTGTTCTAGAAAGAACTTTCGACTTATCAAAGGAGTTGCTAACGTTTGTGGCATCTTATTTAGCGATCTGGGCTCTTGAGACTTAGCTTCTCAATGGTTTAGATCCTTTATCTGAATTATGATCATATTGGCTTTCTTGGGTTCTTATGTCATAAATCCACAAAAATGCGTCGATTTGAGATGGTAATTTTCATGACTGCTCGTACATTAAATGGTGGCCTTTGATAGTTTTCGGTGGTGTTGATGGCTGGGAAATGACCGATAGTTCTTGTGGATCTGACCTTTCATGGCTGGTGATGTGGTTAGAATTAGAAACGCCAGCCAGGTCGGGTTGACCCATTTGGCTAGCCTAGTTCCATCTCTCTCTCTTTCTCTTTGTCCATTTCTTTCTCTCTTTCTTTTTATAAAGGGCCACGTCAAAAGTCAAGATTTATAGAGTGCGGTATTACAATCTTACCTTCTTAAAAGAATTTCATCCTCGAGATTCACTTTTAGTAATGCTAAAAAAAAGCTATACCTTAAAATTAATTACGATTGGTAAATTATTATTGCTACTCTAAATCTATCGAATAAAGTCTTCTCACTCATCAAGAATCAATCTTGATTTTTGGGAATCACAATAAACTATAATCAGTACAAAAATCAGTTAGCAAAGTTGTTGTTTAATAGACCAAAATCCACATGTATCTCTAAAACATATTGTAAAACAAACCATCAAAATCTTATTTTGTCACTTTTGAGCTTTCACATTTTCTTTTCAAATCACTTACCTGAATTATCTTAATTCAATTTGTGTAGGACTCTCACTTAACTTTCATACACTTTGGGCTTGACATAAACATGTCCCTCATCCACATAATACAACATAACATATAGAGTGCCCTCCACTAAGCGAGTAACAAATTTAAGAAACCAAACAAAACTGAAAACCTAGTTTCTTTTTTCAAAATCAGTTTGCTAAAATCTACTTTCTCATTTCATAAAACATGATTCATTTTCATGCTAATGCCAATGAACTTCCACACATACATATTCTCATGTCGATAATCATGCATAAGCATAACAGCACATCACATAGACACATGGGTAGAAACATATAAATCCTTATCCATACATATAAAAAAAGAAGGTTTTTCAAACATATAAAACATGTACATATTGCTTATTGTGATTCATTTATAAGTCTAGCAAACCTCTTGGCATCCTCAAGTAACAAAAACATTTTGACATCATTGGCCTAAAATCAATATGAAAACTTCACAAAATATAATCAGTCATAATCATAAATTACCCCCAAATTTATAAATTATTAGAATATCCTTGTTGAGCTCGAGAATGTATATTTTTAAAGGATAAAATAATTATTTTACATTTAAGTCTTACTAACATCTCTACTTTTATGTATTTAAGTCCCTTGAACATTGATTTTGAGTGTTTTGTTATAATTTGAGTATTTTATGTATTTTAAGGGTATTTTGATTATTTCACAATTAATAAACAATCTAACAGCAGAATAGTTAGCATTTTTTAACTTAATATAGCTAAAAGCCTCATAAAGGGCATAAAGGGCAAAATCATAATTTTTATTGGAGCCCAGTTAACATGGCATTGATTGATGACATTGCAACATCTTATTCAACCTACATTTGCCCTTACTATAGATCTACACACATTGAATCAATGCTTGCTGACTTTTGTGTTGACTGTTATTAGATCGAAAAATACGTGTACATTACATGCAATACACTAGATCAATGTTGTTGATTTTTGCGTTGAGAGATGATGCGGGAGCATATTATTGGGCAAAAGAAGTTCTTACAACATGTGCATATACATAGAATGACAGCCCTGATGACGTGTTCCATCCAACCAGAGATTGCCACGTGGCACAATCCTATGTGTTCGAATTGTTTTCATCTGATAACCATGATTTACTAGTTGTATCTATAAATAGGGGACTCTTGTCCCTTCGATTAACAACTCTGAATCCAAATTTAAGCTCCATTTTATGTAATTCTTGCTCTTTCTTGTGTTTTTACATATTTTACCCTTAGTTCAATATGAGTGGCTAAATTAATTTCAAACTTCAGTTGAATATGAGGCCTCAACGTGATCTGTGGGTTTAATTTGGTAAGTTTATTCACTCTCTCTCTGTGATTTATGTGGATTGTTTTGACTCATCAATGATAGACAATAAATCCTATCTAGATTTTGTGCCATATACCGACTCCTTAGGTCAAAATCATTACTGTTTGGCATGATGAGCACTTACACTATATTTATGAGAGAAAAACTCCCCTTTAGTACTTGTGGTTCATCTTGACTTAGTATCGATAAAGAGTGTATCTAAGTTGTTTAGTGGACGGTCTTGCCACATTATCGACAGTAAGATCGTTTTCACTAGCCACAACGTCTTCTCGACACCACAGAAGATTATTTTCCCCTGGTATAATGAGGGCTTGATACCATATTTACTAGAATGAGACTTTTATGGAGTGGAAATTCCCTCCATAAATTAATTGGAACTACAAAAGAATATCAAACCCATAGTGGAGTGTTGAGTGTGAATCTAGACACTCAAGTGCTTTATTTATATTGTTTAATCTTTAATTTATTTCCACTATTTTTTTATCTTATTGCTTAAAAATAATATCCATCTAATTCACAAACGAACTTGGCAAATCAATCCTACACATGATTAAATCTACTTCCTCATGAGATTGACCTTTGTTACCATAAATCTATACTACAATAGATTCATGCGCTAGCAAATATAACAAAATTTGCACAACAAGTTTTTGGCGCCATTGCCCAGGAGGTAAGACATTTTAATTTATAGAGTTAATTTTCTTAGTAAATATTGTGTAAATAACTTTGTATGCAAGTTTTGAGTGTGCTTTTAAAGTAAGTGTGAAATAACGTGATAAGATCAATACCATAACTTCTCCTCTCCCTTTATTTTCATTAGTCCTTTTTTTTTCAATTTTCTTTTGCATGCACGGTCGAAGGTCACAATCAAATGATCTAAAACCCCATACCTTGAACTTAAAAAAAAAAAAAAAAACACTTTGCACACACTGACACTTTGCATCATAGGGTAAAATTGCAGATAAAATTGAAATGAAATTAGAGCAACACTCACCACAAGTACTACAAGATTGGTCATTTGAACAGTTCCCTCACTGGTTAGCTAAAGTAAAGAAGGAAAATTCCACATGTGAGATTATGGAGATCTTTAAACATATATGTGTTAACATCCCTTTGCTTGACACTATAACACAAGTGCCCTCTTATGCCAAGTTTCTTAAAGACCTTTCCATAAAAAAGAAAAGTATTTATATTCAAAAGAAGGTCTTTTTAACAGAGAACATTAATTCTATACTCCAATAAAAAAATTCCTCTAAAATAAAAATATCCGAGCTCCCCTACCATCTTATGTAATAAAGGGAACTACATAATCAAGTATGTTTTGTTGGACTTAGGAGATAAGGTAAATCTTTTGCTTTATTCAGTATTCGTGAAACTTAGATTAGGAGAATTACACCCAACTCCAGTTATATTGCAACTCGTAGAGCGATCCATGAAAATACCTTGAGGTATTGTGGAAGATGTGCTTATTTATGTAGGCAAGTTTTATTTTCTTGTTGATTTTTTTCTAATTGACACTCATCCAACGTAGGATTCGAAAAAGCACATCCCCATTATTCTTGGCTAATGCGAACCCCATAATAAAACTTTGAAACCCACACTTAATTTGAAGTCTTAACTTCCCACGAAAGTTCTAAACAAATTTAAGCAAAACAAAAACCTTGACCCATTGTTTAAGAAAACATGAACTAGACGTATAGAGAAGGATATTGACGCCACACTCAAGATTTAGATAAGAAGGTGAGTGATAAGTCTATTTTGGAATGCCACAAGAATGCAAATTCTTGATAAGTTCACTAGTTCTCAAAAGAAATAAAGAAAGATTGATCTTTCAAATTCAAAATAACATTCATCTCTAATTGTCTTACATGGCAAGGTTACTGGGTTTAAATAGGCTAATAGAAACCCAAGATCCTAAAAATACAAATGGAAACATTGGAACAACCCTCCAAGCATAGGTTTGTCAAAGGATGCTTCAAAAGTCTTCACCAACCCACCATTATTAATGCTAGTCATTGATAAACTTAATGCTAGCCTACCATAATTAATGCTAGTCATTGACAAACTTAATGCTAGCCTACCATCATTGATGGTAGACTTACCTAACACATTGACAAACTTGTAACAAAATAAATAAATGAAGTTGAATAAACAAAGGAGTGGTTGGAATTCCCAAGCCCGAACAAGCTCTAATAAATTGGTCATAGCACCTTCTAAAGAACTCCAAATCTAGCTCTATAAATTGCATTGGAAAGTTAACTTAATTATCTTTCCAATGATATATAGCTTGTAGGTTAGTTCCAGTTCAATCAATACCAGTTTTATTCTAAATTCGCCCTTTCTACATTTGACCCAAATTGTGCATTTGGTTCTCAATAACTTGAATAATGCCCACAATGTTTTGTCTTCTCTCCAAGCCCAATTCATCATGTCTCTACATGCAGGAAGTGTTCTTTTGACCTTTTACCCAAATTTCAACCTCACTTGATGATCCAAACCTCCCCTCTACTCTAAAAGTCCAGATTCAGATCCAAGGTGTTGAACAAACAATTTCTTAAAAAATGGCAACACTACACCATCAATTGGTGTATCGGTTACAAAACCATGCCCTTGATCCACCAACACCTCAAACCACATCAGATGCTCTAATGAATCTTGCTGAATCTTCAGATAGTATTCCATCCATAGTCCAAATCCCCAGGCATATCCAAAAGCATGAATTGCTTAAGCTTATGCCCCTGGAATGGCTTTCCAATCATGAAAAATTTCATCAAAACTCACAGCCGATCCAAACATCTTATGCTCATTTTGAAAAAAGAGCAGATGGAACGGTAAAATTGATTTTTCAGTCACCATCCACTTCCCAAACACCACCCAGAGTCTCACATCCACCCTCTGAACAATCGACACTAAGAAATTCCTTTTCATACTCCTCTATGATCATAGTCGTATCTACGGCACAAGAAAATCTTCCTATCCACGGATTTGCCTCAGATGGCTATCCGATTTACCCGGACAAAATCAATGGTCATTTTTTATGGGATGTTCCAGGTTCCCATATGTGTGATCCAGATTGTCCTTGCCTAGAAGAAGAAGAAGATGATGATGATGATGATCTTAATAGGCATCCCAGGAGGTGTAAAAAGAAAAGTCACAAGCTGGATCCATGTCACAAAAAGCCTCCTCTACCCCCAGAGGATCCAGATAGTCTGATGCCTTTACCTATTTACAGGAAAGGTTTAAGGCTTATACAAAAGGAGTATAAACAAAGATCATGCATACAAGAAACAATCTTGCTCTCATCCTATGCTAGGCCGGTCCAACCTTGCATGATGTTTTCATCAAGCTCTTACCAAAAACAATTTCCTCCTCTGGAAAAACAAATTGATCCACAGACAAAGGTCACCACTAAACCTTTTGTCCATTCTCCTGTTACACCAAATGGCCAGCTGGAAAAACCAAAACCTTTTGAAGCTGTTCTAAACTGGTAAACTCAAAATGCCAAGGCACAGAACTCAGCCTTTAGATCTCTTGATGAAAAGATAGAGAAAGTTGCTTCTCAAGTTAAGCAAACCGACACAAAAGTTGATAGAATAACAACCCAGCTTGAACAAATGTATTTTGACATGCAAAATTGAGTCTCCCAACTCGATTCAAATCTTTGGTCCATGATTCAAAATAGATATTGGGGTCCTAAATTCAACCAAAAAGAGGAAGAGATTAGGCAGTTAAAAGCTTAACTTGCCAGGATTGATGCTGACAAACAACAACCTTCATTGTTTGCAAAATCCCCTGCTTTACCCTTACACACCCCAACTTTCAGCACTTACCAGCCTTTCTACACACCATCCAACTCACGACAACCTGTAGATTATACCAAATTCTTTGGCTTGTCCCATCTCAAGCATGCTTTAAGTCATGCTCCTCCAAAACCATGAACCAAACCTCCTAAGCCTGAACCACCTCCAACTTACCACCAACCCTCCGATCCACAGTCTTCTCCAGAACCACAATCTACTCAGAAGAACAAAGAACCTATGCACCAATACTCATCCCAAGTTCTATCACGTCTTTCAAAATCAGATGAAACTTCCCCATCCCAAACAAAAGAAATCTCTACAGATGAAGAATCTTTTTCTACTTCAGATTCTAAAAAAGAATTAGTAGATGATTCCAAACTCCTCATGGTCTAGCCATCAACAGGATCAAATGAACCTTCCCCATCCTCTCCTCGTCAAACACCTATAGTTGAGGGAGCATATTCTGATACCAATCCTACACCTCATCAAGAAAATTCTCCTCCTAAACCTTCCAATGGCCCTTGGTTTACTTTTGACGACATTTCAAGAGTAAAATGGCCAGCCAAATTTCAGGAATTTTCTGCCTGGATTGATGTCCAAATGCTCAGAACTGGAGCAACAACCCAAATAGTCTTTAAGGAGTTCAGTTCTCGTTTCACGGGATCTTTAAGAGATTGATTTGAAAGTCTAGGTCCATACAAACAACTCCAAGTGATTCAAGCTCAGATTTCAAAAGTCCTACGAGTAATTTATGAGCAGTTCCTTGGGGAAACAACAGCTGCTAACGAAAAAACCAGAAGAGAATTCCATTTAATGAAGTGCTATTCTCTCCAGATTAAAGATCTGGATTTTCACTACAAGAGAATGTCTACAATGTATTACAAGCTCAATGGCTTTAATGACCCTTCGCTAAAGCATGTCTTTGTAGCATCTCTCCCCAAAGAAATTCAGCCAGAACTTCAAAGACAGTTCACAATCCATCAGCTAGACATAGCCAACCTCTCCTTGGGAAAAATCTATTAGTTAGCCATCAAATGTCTAGAAAGACTTTGTGAACAGAAGGAATTTTTCAAAGACCTCATTGAAAACAAGCAACCTTTCAAAAGTGCTTGTAAAAAGCCTCACCTCTCCATTAAGTGCAAAAGTGAAAAAGATTGCACTTGTACTACCAAAAAGAAATCCCATTTCTGAAAATTCAAAAATTCTGAAAAGAAAAGCCAAACACCCAACAGATCCAAAAAACCTTATCGTTTTTTCAGAAAAAAGAACTCTGACCAGTCCTCTAAATTCAAAAGCAGCCAATGTTTTATTTGTAAAAATAAAGGCCATTTCGCGAGGAATTGTCCAAACAAACCTGCGAAATCAATTGGGCTTATTGAGCATCTTCAGGATTCCATGTTACTTTCAGAAAGTGACGATGTCGAATCCTTCTTCTCTGAACAAGAGGATTATGATGAACAAACAGCTTTTGTTCTTGCTTAAACAGAAGATTATTTTGAATCAGAAAATGTTTCTGTAATCCAAATTGTACAACAGATTCAGAAAGTCCAACCAGCAATTCCTATCCCTTCAATCAAAATCCACCTTCTCTCCGAAAAATTTGAAAAACCAGTTCCCATCATCGGTTTTGTTGATACTGGAGCTCAGAAGACTATGCTTAACCCTTAAGTCATTGTCAATTTCTTCATCCTGCCCCTCTCTGGACAAATGTAAACTTCTTCATTAAGCTCCCTTTTAAGCTTAACAAAGACATTAACCCAACCAAGGCTACCTATCTAGGAATGACTCCAACTGATCTGAAATTAGCCCAAGAAGAATGTTCCAGTTGCTAAACCAAGGCCTCATTGAGCCCATAGATTCAGAATGGGCTTGTCAAGCCTTTTATGTGGAAAAAAGGACTGAAATAGTTAGAGGAAAAAAATGTCTCGTTATTGATTACTAGCCTCTCAACTGTTTTCTCAGAGACGATAAGTTCCTTTTGCTAAAAATCCAATCCTTATTCGTCCATATCCAAAATGCTAAAGTCTTCTCTAAATTTGATCTTAAAGCAGGTTTCTAGCAATTAGGAATCCACCCGGATGATAGACCTAAAACAGCCTTTTGCATACCAAATGCCCATTACCAATGGAAAGTAATGCCATTTGGCCTTTAGGTAGCCCCCTCCCTTTTCCAAAAGGCCATGATCAAGATCTTTGAACCAATCCTTCATCATGCACTTATCTATAAAGATGACGTGCTATTATTCTCCAAAGATCATGATTCCCATCAACAATTACTTTCCCACTTTCTTGAGATAGTGGAAACATATGGCAATAATGTTGTCTGACAAAAAGAGTATCCTAGGCCAAAACATTGTTACCTTTCTATAAAAATACACAAAAACAAATACGTAAAATAAATTAACTAAAAATAAATTAATAAGATAAACAAAAAAAAATTTAGAAAGAAAAATAAATTGAAAAATAAATTACAGAATTTTCAAGAAGAGAAAAAGAAAAGAAATGTAGATTCACTTTTTTTTTCTTTTTTCTTTTTTTTAGAGAAAAAATTAATTCTATGAATTAAAATTACTTACTTCCCCGGCAACGGCGCCAAAAACTTGTTGTGCGAATTTTATTGAACTCGCAAGTGCACGAATCTATTGTAGAATAGACTAATGGTGACGAGTGTCGATCCCACGAGGAGGTGGATTTTAATTGTGTGTAGAATTAATTTTGTAAATGGGTGGTTGGATTTGTGGTGAAAATGATTTGGATTATCCTAAAATTGGAATTTAAATGGCGAGAATAAATTGAATAGAAAATCTATTAAATTGACGTACTTGGGTATCTGGATCCGTATCAACATGCACCATGGGCTAAAAATTCCTTATTAATACCAATTAAATCATGAGGGGGGAATCCACACCTCATGAACCACACTCTAATCAATATGGTGCTAAGGGCTTATCGTGCCAAATAATAATAACTTTGTACTAGGGAGCCGGTGAAACCAGGGCGGTATCTAGACAAGCTTATTATTATTTGTCGACGAGAAGTCAAAACATCCACAAAAACTAGAGGGGAAGAGAAAATAAATTTACCAAATAAAGCCCATGACACATGTTGAGACTTCACCTTCAACCCAAGCTTGAAAGAAAATTAGCTACTCATAATTGAACTAGAGGCAAAATGGGAATTTATTAAAATATGTAGAAAATACAAAATGGAGAAGGAATTACAGAAAATGGAGTCCAAAAATGGATTCAGAGCTATCAAATTAGGGGGGGGAGGCCCCCTTTTTATAGATACATGGAGTAAATCATGGCCATTGGATTAAAAGCAGTTTGGACGCTTAGGATTGTGCCACGTCATCAGTCAACAGTATGCGGTTTGACCACGCGGGTGAACAGTAACACGGTTTGACCCGGCTTGAACAGTAACGCGGTTTGGTTGAAAATAATCCTGTGTAATGCATGTACAGTACTCGAGATTTCTGGTCCACTAATATGCTGCCACGTCATCAATCAACAGTGCATAAGAATTTTAGTCCAATAGGATTGTGACACCTCATCAGTCAATGCCACATCATCGGTCAATGCCACATCATCGATCCGTCTATATGAACAGTGTCGTGAACAGTAACGTAGACAGTACGGGACATGTGAATAGTACCGTACATGTGAACAGTGCCATTTTTCCTTTTATGCTCCTCTTAAGGTTTTCGACCATCCTGAATTCAAAATTGATGTCCGTTTTGCCGTCTGATCTCTCGTTCATTGTGAAATGACTATAATGCCCCTAAAATACATAAAATACTTAATTAAAATAAAACACACAAATTAAATCAAAAGAAGGTTAAATACATAAAAGTAAGGGTGTTAGTAAAACTTGAAGTGTAAAATGATGATTTTCTCTTTATAAATATATATTTTCTAACACTCAACACACCCCCCAACCAACTTATTGCTAGTCCCTAGCAAATAAAGCGAAAACAAAATTTAAATCCAAAATAATAATTTTTTTTAACACTCATGTTTTAGACTAATGATAGTAATCAAATAAAAGTATAAGCATTATCTCCAGTCTAAAGAAACATTACACCCACATCAACCATCCACATGAATCAGGCCAGTAGACTTTGTCACAGCTACTTTCAAGAATGACATGTTAAACCCCAAAATCTCACTGGATATAGTGACACTCTCACAAAAAAATTATACCCAATAAAAATAGTCACTGCAATGAATGATAATTGAGAGAAAATAATAAAGAAATGATATCACATGCTCTCACCAATATGAAAGAAATATGCCCTCAGCTTAGAAATAATACGATCTCAAGTTAAACAAAAATGCTAGTCAACCCACTTTATTTATTTATTTTTTCTCTTTTTTTAATTATGCATCACTACATCTTTTTAGCCTATATAATTAGCTTTTACTTCAGACTATAGTTCCCTAAAATCAAGAAGGACTTTTATTAGGACGTAACGTAGGTTAGAGACATGGCTAACAAAGAAGGGAAATAAGGAAAACAAAGTGTATGTTTGAGAAAAATGTAGAGGAATTTTTTTTTTTTTTTGGAAGTTGCAAGGTGGATTTCACCTATTATTGTTATTTTTTTTTCTTCTCTTTTTTTTTTAAACAATTTTTTTTTTTGCTTTTGCTAGGCACAACATCACTGAACAAAATAATTATTTACATTTTTCTCAAACATAAATAGGTGATGGAACTTATAAGACATCGGGTAATACTCCAAATCAGAGTGGGTCAAGATGATAAGTTTGACAAATAAAAGGTTTTTTTTTTTAAGGCTCAAAATGGTTAACTATGGATATTTCACAAAAGGGATGGCTAGAAAGGCTCAAACGGATCAAAAATGATCTTTCCATCGTCTTTTAGGGTTATAAATAATCTTCCATATCTACTAGTTAGATGGGCCTCCAAATGTAGCAACACACATTTTTTTTTAATTTTACAAATTTTTTTTTAGGGTTAACTCAAAAGAAATCTAGAGATCGTATATAAAATAATAAACTGCTAAGTTGTATAAAGAATGGGCAAAATGGTTACTCTCCAAGAAAAATGATAGGCTCAAAAACTCACTTGGCACTTATTTATGACATGTTCATTCCTTCAAGCAACTCATATTTGTCTCCGACATCAACATGTAAAGTAGCAAACATATCATAACATCACTTAAGACCAAAGATAATACAAATACTAAAATTTGAAATTAATCATGTCATCCAATGTTAAAACAAATCACACAACTTTTTTTTTTTTAACAACATCCTACCCCCAACCTATTCTAAACATGAAAGGAAAATATGCAAGCAGAAATGTGAAAATGATGCAGAAAAACTAATTAGAAAATGATAGAAAACGAAAATGGTTTTTTTTTAACTTAAGAAGATGCGTTTCTAGAGGCACTACACTCCATATTCAACCATCTTTGACTCAAAAAAAAATTGAAAATGTATATTTATAAAGGAGAAATTAAAAAGAAGAAGAAAAATGAACATCAAAACATAATAAAGAAAAAGAAAATGTGTGAAATTTATTTTATTTTATTTTATTTTTAATTTTTTTTGTTTTTTTTTTCAAACGATGAAGATGCGTTTCTAGAGTCACTACACTCCATATTCAGCCATCTTCAACACAAAACGTTAGCAACAGTTAGTTTCTATAACAAAAAATCAGTAACAACTTAACCAAGATTCCACAATTGTCATTATTCCCTTCCCCCAACCAGAACGAAACATTGTCCTCAATGTTTTAAAGGAAAGAAGTAGAGTTTAGAAGACATCACCTGGGTGGTGCAACATAGAAGAAAATATTTATAGGCGGAGAGTTAAATCTAATTTGTACTTCTTACTGCGGTTACTGTTACCGTCATTATTTGGACGCTCCAACACAAAGGTCCAGGGGTCTGGCTCCGGTCTATAAGCTTGTAACAGATCAAGTAACTCATTAGCAGTGTGAGCACAAATAAAAAGTTTTTTTTGCATTGGAAGGAATGAAATAGTTTTTTATTGCATGGTTAAGAAATGCGATGAAACCATCATAAAAGTTATTGACATTTAACAAACTGATGGGTTTCTGGTGAATGTACATATGGGCCCAAGATGCTAGAGTGATAAGTGCCTCTAGTGTTGCAAGATCTCCTGGAAGGAAAATAAAAGCATTAGCATGATTAAGCATTTTAGTTGTTCTTTCTTTCATACCTGAGACGACTAACTCTTCTCCAGTCGGTGAGTCAGACAAACTGCCCAAAGGTTTTAGGACTCTTGGGATGATGCCTAACACTTGGCTTCCTCTGACAAAAGCAGCTTCTGAGACCAATTTTGATAACCCTCGGTTACCTCCTACTATGCTTCGACCAAAATCTACGGCTGCCTTAACGAACTCTTTATGTTTGCCACAGTTAAATCCAGAAAGCATAGAAATGTTCTTGAATTGTCTATTGGGAGTAGCTGCCATTGAAATATTTCTCAAAAATAATTTGTGAGTGCTTAACAAAAAGTCATATTTAAGAATCTTGGTGACAGTGGGTCACAACTGTGTATAAGGTGGCATGTCAGTGTCAAATAACGCGTAAAGCACATGGCTCGTGAGTCAAAAAGGAAACAGTAAAAAGAAAAAGAAACAATGATAAAATAAAATTATTAAAGACAAAATGCAAATGATAAAACAACAGTCAAATAAAATAATAGTGAAGTAAAAGGATATTTACAGATAGTTGCGACTGTGGCTCACATCTTCCTCTGGTTTTACGTCCAAAAATGGCTTGAACGCCCTCTATGGGCCGAGGATAGGCTTCCCATCCAGTTTTCTTATAAACTGGTAAACATGGTCATTTATAGTCAAATTCCCGAGACTATATCGTGCATGTTCTTTCTGGAATAATGGCCATAACTGGAGAATCGCTCCTTGCACATATCCACTGGAATGCGTTTCAAGAGACATAAGGATATCATCCAATGACTCCTTATTCAAGCCATCCCTAATGAATTGAATCTTATCTTCTCTGTTATCAGACACCATTCCTAAAGAACATGGGTTTTTATCGCAACTAATTCTGGCACACTTATGATAAGCAACAGAAATTCTTCGAGCTCGTCGTTTTCTTGCATAATTTCCTTTACCCCAACCAGGCATGTATGCAATAAATTTTGGCTGTAACTCACCTGCCAATCGTAGTTTAGCCTCGATTAACCAACGGATGTCAGTAGGTATGTTATTCCTCATGAACAATCGCATGCGTTCAGACCGGGCTTTATAGATTATAAGGAGGGCATTCTGAGGAAGTGAAGGGAATCGCTTGTGAAGCTTTGGCAGAATCTCGCTTCTGTCCATACCTTCGCCTCAGAATATCAGTTATTATGGGAAACTGAAGTAACTGACTTGATTGTCACGGAGTACCGTTATCCGCCACTTCACCGGGGTAACAAACTAAAGCACACAAACAGAAAAACAAATTAAAACACACAAAGAAAATTAAAATCGTCCTCTTATTGAATTTACCTCAAGCTCCAACTGGATGTCGTAAACACTTCTCTCAATGTCTCTGAGTTGGCTTTCTAAACCCTCAACATAGGATACTAACTCTGGTGGTTGCAGAGCCTAAATATGAAGTGTTTTACAAAATTGAATCTGCCTTTTGAGATGAGATTTTACATGTTGAAGTGGTTTAAGAATGTTCAGGAGGAACAGTTTAAGTATGGTGCTCATGATTAACAATGATAAGAAAAAAAACTTAATGGTTAAACAAACACACTTATGCAAAAATAATTTCAATTACCAAAAGAATAATAAAAAGAAAGAAAGAAAAGAAAAATCAAATCACCGAAAAGAAAAAAAATCAATTCAAATCTGGTGGGTCACTCAAATTTATTTCGGTGTCTTCTCTATATGGTTGGTACTCTAGATATGGCTTTAATCTTTGACCATTAACTTTAAACGTGACATCGTTCTTTGGGTCCTTAATTTTAATTGCCCCATGTGGAAAAACAATATGAATAATAAAGGGACCAGACCAACGAGAGCGTAACTTACTTGTGAATAGGTGCAAGCGAGAATTGAATAAAAGCTTTCTGACCTGGAGTGAATGATTTTCTCATAATTTGCTTGTCATGGAAGACTTTCATTCGTTGCTTGTAAATATTGGCATTTTCGTATGCATCATTGTGAATTTCTTCAAGTTCTGCCAGCTGTAATCTTCTTTTTGAACTGGCTTGCTGCATGTCAAAGTTGAATTTCTTGATGGCCCAATATGCACGATGCTCAAATTCCACAGGTAGGTGGCAAGCTTTTCCATGCACTAGCCTGTAGGGTGACATCCCAATTGGGGTCTTGAAAGCCGTTCTATATGCCCATAATGCATCATCAAGTCTTAATGACCAATCTTTTATGTTCGGCTTCACCGTCTTTTCTAATATATGCTTTATTTCTCGATTGGAGATCTCAACTTGGCCACTGGTTTGCAGATGATATGGGGTCGCCACTTTGTGAGTGATTGAATATTTTGTCAAAAGAGATTTGAATGCTTTGTTACAAAAGTGGGCACCACCATCACTGATTATCGCTCGAGGGAATCCAAAGCGTGAAACAATATTGTTTTTCAAAAATCCTATCACCACCTTGTGATCATTGGTTCTGCATGGAATTGCTTCTACCCATTTTGATACGTAATCAATAGCAACCAATATGCATTGATGGCCCATGAAGTCGATACCCCATACGTCAAAAATCTCAACCACTAAAATTGGATTTAGAGGCATCATGTTCCTTCGTGTAATGCTCCCCATTCGTTGACACCTATCACATGAAGAACAGAAAGTGTAAGCATCTCGAAATATAGTTGGCCAATAGAAACCACACTGTAAAACTTTAGTCGCTGTTTTCTTAGCACTGAAATGGCCTCCACAAGCTTGTTCATGGCAGAATGAAAGGATATTTTGAATTTCATTTTTTGGGACACATCGTCTGACAATTTGGTCTGCACAATATTTGAACAAATACGGGTCATCCCAAAAGAAATTCTTTATTTCTGTAAAAAATTTGGCTTTGTCTTGCTTGGTCCAATGCTCTGGAAGTTGACCTATAACAAGATAATTAACTATATCAGCATACCATGGTAATACTTCCACACTCATCAATTGTTCATCTGGGAATGACTCGTTCAATGTTAATGGCTCTGTAATTGTGTCAAAATGGAGACGAGAGAGATGATCTGCCACAACATTTTTTGTGCCTTTCTTATCTTTAAATTCCAAGTTGAATTCCTGCAAAAGTAACACCCAACGAATTAGTCTAGCTTTTGCATCTTTCTTTGTGAGAAGATATTTAAGAGCAGCATGATCCGTAAATACAATAATTTTACAACCAATGAGATAAGATCGAAATTTTTCTAATGCAAACACTACTGCTAGCATTTCTTTTTCAGTAGTTGAATAGTTCAACTGTGCATTATTCAATGTCATACTAGCATAGTAAATAACATGCGGAATTCGATCAACTCTTTGTCCTAACACTGCTCCTACTGCATAATCGGATGTATCACACATGAGTTCAAATGGTAAGCTCCAATTTTGGGGGCTAAATGATGGGTGATGATGTCAACAACTGCTTTAATTTTTCATTAAAGATAAAAGGTACATCCTTAGCAAGTAAATTGCATAAGGGTCTAGAAACTTTGCTAAAATCTTTAATGAAACGTCTATAGAAACCAACATGCCCAAGGAAAGATCTTACTTCTCTGATTGTTTTGGGTGGAGGAAGATTAGAAATGAGATCCACCTTGAGTTTGTCAACCTCAATACCTTTGTTCAAAATGATGTGACCGAGAACAATACCTTGTTTTACCATAAAATGGCACTTCTCCCAACTTAAGACCAAGTTCTTTTCGATACATCTCTGCAGAACTAGTGTTAGATGATGTAAATATTGATCAAACGAGTCACCAAAAATAGAAAAGTCATCCATAAAGACTTCAAGGCATCGTTGAAATGTAACAGGTGCATTACATAATCCAAATGGCATCCTCCTATAAGCAAAAGTGCCAAAAGGGCAAGTGAAAGTAATAAAATTCATGGCCTGCTAATCTATCAAGCATTTGATCAATAAATGGTAAAGGAAAATGGTCTTTACGTGTGACAGAATTCAACTTTCTATAATCAATGCATACACGCCATCCTGTAGTTACTCTAGTTGGTATCTATTCGTTATCAGCATTGGTAACTACTGTGACTCCTGACTTTTTGGGGACAACTTGTACAGGACTGACCCATGAACTATCAGAAATTGGGTAAATGATACATGCGTCTAATAACTTAAGGACTTCAGTTCTAACAACTTCTTTCATATTAGGATTTAACTGACGTTGCATTTCCCTAGTAGATTTAGCATTTTCATCAAGGTGAATGTAATGCATGCAGTCTACTGGGTTTATACCTTTTTATGTCTGTTATGGTCCATCCTAATGCTCCTTTGTGCTCTTTTAAAATATCCAATAACTTACCTTTTCGTTCGTCATTGAGGGATGGTGAGATGATTACCGGCAGAGTACTTTCTTCTCCCAAAAATGCATATTCCAAAGTGTTGGGTAATGGTTTGAGCTCAAGTTTCGGTGGTGATTCTGATGATGGGATGAGTTTCTTTTCTGATGGTGCTAGTTATTCAACTCTCGACTTCCATTTATTAGTGTCCATGGATGGTGCTGAGTCAAGTAGGGCGTTGACCTCATCGACTGATCTGTCAATATCAAAATCCAAACCAAAGTGAGTTAAACATGTTTGTAAAGGATCATCACTGAGGTTTGAAAGAAAAGTATTATCAACTATTGTTTCTATTAAATCCACATCAACAATTCCATCATCTGCATTGTGAGGTTGTTTGGCAATGTTGAAAATGTTCAGCTCCATAGTCATGTTGCCGAAGGACAATTGCATATTTCTAGTTCTGCATTGAATGTAAATGTCATGACCCAACCCAGACCTGACAAGATATTGTCCGCTTTGGGCCTTAACAAGGCCCGCACGGATTTGTTCTTGGGGCGCCCATACACCCCAAAACGCGTCTTGCCAATTAAGGTGTGGATCACCCCTTATAAACCCAGCATCTCTCCCGTGCTTTGCCGATGTGGGATTCGCCTGGGGTGTCACATACACCCCCCCTTGGGGACTCAGCGTCCTCGCTGAGGTTTGCCCCACCATCGCTCAAGAGGACACGCGGAGCCGCTCTGATACCACAATGTCATGACCCAACCCAGACCTGGCAAGATATTGTCCGCTTTGGGCCTTAACAAGGTCCGCACGGATTTGTTCTTGGGGCGCCCATACACCCCAAAACGCGTCTTGCCAATTAAGGTGTGGATCACCCCTTATAAACCCAGCATCTCTCCCGTGCTTTGCCGATGTGGGATTCGCCTGGGGTGTTACAGTAAGCATCCGCAGTTGCTAAGAAAGGTCGGCCGAGGATAATGGGGATGTGTTTCCTTGAATCCTGGATTGGTTGAGTGTCAATTACAATGAAATCAACGAGAAAATAAAACTTGTTTACCTGGATAAGCACGTCCTCCACAATACCACAAGGTATTTTTGTGGACCGATCTACAAGCTGCAACACCACTGGAGTTGGGTGTAATTCTCCCAGTCAAAGTTTCATGAATACAGAGTAAGGCAACATATTTACACTAGCTCCTAAATCCAACAAAGCATTCTCAATTGTGTGGTTCCCTATGCTATATGAGATAGTAGGGGAGCCTGGGTCTTTGCATTTTAAAAGAATTTTATGTTGGAGTATAGAACTAACGTTTTCTGTTAAAAATGCCTTTTTTTGAACATGAATGTTTCTTGTTTTAGTACAAAGGTCTTTAAGAAACTTGGCATAAGATGGAACTTGCTTTATAGCATCAAGTAAAGGGATGTTAACACTTACCTGTTTGAAGATTTCAAGAATCTCACCTGTGGATTTTCCCTTCTTTCCTTTAGCTAACCTCTGAGGAAATGGAGCTTTAGGAACATATTCTTGTGGGTTGGTTTCTTCTTTCTCTTTCGATGGTGAGTCCTCAATATTCACAGGTACAATTTGATTTTCTTTTGTCACCAGCATCTCCACTTTGTTGTCGACTTCTTTTCCTTTTCGCAAGGTCATGACTGCTTTAACCTCTCCATGCTGCTATAGTGGACTAGTACTTGCTTCATGTACTCCTTTAGGATTAGGCACTGGTTGACTTGGAAATTTACCTTTCTCAACAATCATTGCCAAGGTCTGAACTGAAGAAGCAAGTTGTCCCACCATCTTCTCGAGGCTTGAAACTGATTGGGCTTGTGAGTTGAAGCCTACTCTCAACTCATTTCGTAGTCCATCAATGGTGCGGTTCTGTTGCTCAATCGTGGAGTGAGTAACATTCTTGAAATTCTGAAATGCATCCTCCTATGGTCTGGGTTGAGAGTAGTTCTGGTTCTGATTGTATGGTCTAAATGGTGGCTGAGAGGTTTGAGGATTTTGAGGAATTGGTAGAGCTGGAGTTGCTGGTCAATTCTGTTGGAATCCTTGAGACTATGAAAAATTGGGGTGGTCTCTCCATCCAGGATTATATGTGTTGGAGTATGGGTTGTAATTCGATGTTTTTCTCATTACACATATGGCATTGGCTTGATCTGAGTATGAGTCATGGTCAAGTGGCTCTATTGATTTAACAGTTGATAACGATGCTATTTGTCGAGAGAGACCTTCAATTATCGCTTTGACTTCTTTAATTTCTGAACTTGACTCGCGAATGTGAACCTCATTTACTCCTTTAATTCTTTTAGTATTCCTGAGTGACCGACTCCGTTGTTGGGAATTATCCACTTGTCGCTGGAAGAATTCCCAAATCTCTGATGCACTTTTTGACATTAGCTCTCCTCCACTTGTTGCAATAATCCCTCCAAAAAGTATTGGCATTGCTGCCATTTCTCGTACCCATGATATGGACACTTCAAGAGTAGCCCATTGAATCGCTCCCATGTTTAAAAAAACTGCTCGTCTTCTCTCTGGGTAAACTCTGAAATTTCCCTGCGAATAGCATTGGTTTTATGCACTGGAAAATATTTATTCAAAAGTTTTGTAACCATTTGTTCCCATGATGTAATGCTATTATTCTCATATTTAAATGTTTGAAAAATAGCATGAAAATCATTCAAATGATTATATGGGTCCTCATTTTCTAGGCCATAGAATGTTCGGAGACAATTTAGCATACTAGGTTTTAGTTCAAAACTCCTAGCAGCTACATTTGGGTATCTTATGCATGATGTGCTCAAATTAGCTAAAGGACTGAAGTAAACCTTAAATAGCCTCTCCTGTGGATGCAAATCCATTTTATTTTTGACTTATTTGTGTGTGCGAAGTGTTTTCTCAAGTTCAAGGTCTATAGGTTCAAGATTAGGTAATAATGACCTACGACCATGCATGCAAGAAACACAAAAATAAATGGGAACAAAACAAATAAAAATAAAGAAGGAAAAATTACGCTACTAACCTTATCACGCTGTTAAAACCTTTCTATAAAAATACACAAAAACAAATACGTGAAATAAATTAACTAAAATAAATTAATAAGATAAACAAAAAAAAATTTACAAAGAAAAATAAATTGAAAATTAAATTACAGAATTTTCAAGAAGAGAAAAAAAAAAGAAATACTAACCTTTAAATGTAGATTCACTTTTTTTTTCCTTTTTTCTTTTTTTTAGAGAAAAAATTAATTCTATGAATTAAAATTACTTACCTCCCTGGCAACGGCGCCAAAAACTTGTTGTGCAAATTTTATTGAACTCGCAAGCGTACGAATCTATTGTAGAATAGACTAATGGTGACGAGTGTCGATCCCACGAGGAGGTGAGTTTTAATTGTGTGTAGAATTAATTTTGTAAATGGGTGGTTGGATTTGTGGTGAAATTGATTTGGATTATCCTAAAATTGGAATTTAAATGGCGAGAATAAATTGAATAGAAAATCTATTAAATTGACATACTTGGGTATCTGCATCCGTATCAACATGCACCATGGGCTAAATATTCTTTATTAATACCAATTAAATCATGAGGGGGGAATCCACACCTCATGAACCACACTCTAATCAATATGGTGCTAAGGGCTTATCGTGCCAAATAATAATAACCTTGTACTAGGCGGTATCTAGACAAACTTATTATTATTTGTCAACGAGAAGTCAAAACATCCACAAAAACTAGAGGGGAAGAGAAAATAAATTTATCAAATAAAGCCCATGACACATGTTGAGACTTCACCTTCAACCCAAGCTTGAAAGAAAATTAGCTACTCATAATTGAACTAGGGGCAAAATAGAAATTTATTAAAATATGTAGAAAATACAAGATGGAGAAGGAATTATAGAAAATAGAGTCCAAAAATGGATTCAGAGCATCAAATTAGGGGGGGGGAGGCCCCCTTTTTATAGACACATGGAATAAATCATGGCCATCGGATTAAAAACAGTTTGGACGCTCTGGATTGTGCCATGTCATCAGTCAACAGTACACGGTTTGACCACATGGGTGAACAGTAACACGGTTTGACCCGGGTTGAACAGTAACGCGGTTTGGTTGAAAATAATCCTGTGTAATGCACGTACCGTACGCAAAATTTCTGGTCCACTAATATGCTGCCACGTCATCGATCAACAGTGCATAAGAATTTTAGTCTAACAGGATCGTGACACCTCATCAGTCAATGCTACATCATTGGTCAATGCCACATTCTTCGATCCGTCTATATGAACAGTGTCGTGAACAGTAACATAGACAGTACCGTACATGTGAATAGTACCGTACATGTGAACAGTGCCATTTTTCCTTTTATGCTCCTCCTAAGGTTTTCGACCGTCCTAAGTTCAAAATTGATGTCCGTTTTGCTGGTTGATCTCTCGACTATGATGCCCCTAAAATACATAAAATACTTTATTAAAATAAAACACACGAAATTAAATCAAAAGAATGTTAAATACATAAAAGTAAGGGTGTTAGTAAAACTTAAAGTGTAAAATGATGATTTTCTCCTTTATAAATATACATTTTCTAACACTCAACATAATGCACCTGCTGCATTTCAATGATGCATGTTAAGCATTTTTTCTGATATGGTTGAACGATTCCTTGAAGTCTTTATGGATGACTTTTCTATTTTTGGTGACTCATTTGATCAATGCTTACATCATCTAACACTAGTTCTGCAGAGATGTATTGAGGTTGATAAAGTCAAGGTTGACCTCATTTCCAATCTTCCTCCACCTAAAACAGTCAAAGAAGTAAGATCTTTTCTTGGGCATGCTGGTTTTTATAGACGTTTCATTAAAGATTTTAGCAAAGTTTGTAGACCTTTATGCAATCTACTTGCTAAGGATGTACCTTTTATATTTGACATCATCACCAATCATTTGAAAAACTAAAGCAATTGTTGACATCATCACCAATCATTCAGCCCCCAAACTGGAACTTACCATTTGAGCTCATGTGTGATGCATCTGATTATGTAGTAGGAGCAGTATTAGGACAAAGAGTTGATCGAATTCCTTATGTTATTTACTATGCTAGTATGACATTGAATGATGCACAATTGAACTATTCAACTACTGAAAAAGAAATGCTAGCAGTAGTGTTTGCATTGGAGAAATTTTGATCTTATCTCATTGGTTGTAAAATAATTATATTCACAGATCATGCTGCTCTTAAATATCTTCTCACAAAGAAATATGCAAAAGCTAGACTAATTCATTGGGTGTTGCTTTTGCAGGAATTTGACTTGGAACTCAAAGATAAGAAAGGCACAGAGAATGTTGTGGCTGACTATCTCTCTCGTCTCAATTTTGACACAATTACAGAACCATTAACATTGAATGAGTCATTTCAAGATGAACAACTAATGAGTGTGGAAGTATTACCGTGCTATATTGATATAGTTAATTATCTTGTTACAGGTCAACTTCAAGAGCATTGGACCAAGCAGGACAAAGCCAAATTTTTTGCAGAAATAAAGAATTTCTTTTGGGATGACCCATATTTGTTCAAGTATTGTGCAGACCAAATTGTCAGACGATGTGTCCCAAAAAATGAAATTCAAAATATCCTTTCATTCTGCCATGAACAAGCTTGTGGAGGCCATTTCAGTGCTAACAAAACAGCTACTAAAGCTTACACCTTTTGCTCTTCATGCGATAGGTGTCAACGAATGGGTAGCATTACACAAAGGAACATGATGCCATTAAATCCAATTTTAGTGGTTGAGATTTTTGATGTGTGGGGTATCGACTTCATGGGTCCATTTCCCCCTTCTTTTGGCCATCAATACATATTGGTTGCTGTTTACTACGTATCGAAATGGGTAGAAGCAATTCCATGTAGAACCAATGATCACAAGGTGGTGATAAGATTTTTTAAAAGCAATATTATTTTGCGCTTTGGATTCCCTCGAGCAATAATTAGTGATGGTGGTACCCACTTTTGTAACAAAGCATTCAAAGTTCTTTTGACAAAGTATTCCATCACTCACAAAGTGGCGACCCCATATCATCCGCAAACCAGTGGCCAAATTGAGATCTCCAATCGAGAAATAAAGCACATATTAGAAAAGACGGTGAGGCCAGACAGAAAAGATTAGTCATTGAGACTCGATGATGCATTATGGGCATATAGAACCCCGATTGGTATGTCACCCTATAGACTAGTGTATGGAAAAGATTGCCACTTACATGTGGAACTCGAGAATCGTGCGTACTAGGCCATCAAGAAATTCAACTTTGACATGTAGTAAACCAACTCGGAAAGAAGATTACAACTGGCAGAACTTGAAGAAATTCGCAATTATGCATACGGAAATGCCAAGATTTACAAGCAGCGAATGAGAGTCTTTCATGACAAACAAATTATGAGAAAATCTTTCACTCCAGGTCAGAAAGTGCTTTTATTGAATTCTCGTTTGCACCTATTCCCAGGTAAGTTGCGCTCTCGATGGTCTGGCCCTTTTATTGTTCACACTGTTTTTCCACATGGGGTAATTGAAATTAAGGACCCAAAGAATAGTGTCACGTTTAAAGTTAATGGTCAAAGATTAAAGCCATATCTAGAGTACCAACCACATGGAGAGGACACTGAAATAAATTTGAGTGACCCACCAGATTTGAATTGAGATTTTTCTTTCTTTTCGGTGATTTGATTTTTTTTCTTTCTTTTTACTATTCTTTTGCTAATTGAAATTATTTTTGCATAAGTGTGTTTGTTTAACCATTAAGTTTTCTCTTATCATTGTTAATCATGAGTGCCATAGCTAAACAGTTCCTCCTGAACATTCTTTGACCACTTCAACGTGTAAAATCTCATCTCAAAAGGCAGATTCGATTTTCCTTCACTTCCTCAGAATGCCCTCCTTACAATCCATAAAGCTCGGTCTGAACTCATGCGATTGCTCATGAGGAATAACATACCTGCTGACATCCGCTGGTTAATAGAGGCCAAAGTACGATTAGCAGGTGAGTTACCTCCCAAATTTATTGCATACATGTCTGGTTGTGGTAAAGGAAATTATGCAAGAAAACAAATAGCTCGAAGAATTTCTGTTGCTTGTCATAAGTGTGCCAGAATGAGATGCGATAAAAAACCATGTTCTTTAGGAATGGTGTCGGATAACAAGGAAGATAAGATTCAATTCATTAGGGATGGCTTGAATAAGGAGTCATTGGATGATATCCTTTTGTCTCTTGAAATGCATCCCAATGGATATGTACAAGGAGCGATTCTCCAGTTATGGTCATTGTTCCAGAAAGAGCATGCACGATATAGTCTCGGGAATTTGACTATAAACAACCCTGTTTGCTAGTTTATAAGAAAACTAGGAAGCCTATCGTTCAAGCTGTTTCTGGACAAAAAAACCAGAGGAACATGTGAGCCACAATGCAACTACCTATAAATATCCTTTTAATTCACTGTTGTTTTATTTCACTATTGTTTTATCATTTGCATTATTGTCTTTAATAATTTTATTTTATCATTTTTTCCTTTTTTACTCTCGAGCCATGTGCTTTATACGTTAATTGACACTGACATGCTACCTCATACACAGCTGTGACCCACTGTCACCAAGATTCTTAAATATGATTTTTTGTCAAGTACTTACAAACTGTTTTTGAGAAGTATCCCAATGGCAGCTATGATAAGAAATCCCACAATGAAATTTTGAAACTCACACTTAAATTTTAGTTTCAACTTCCCAAGAAAGTTCTAAACAGATTCATGACAAACAAAACCTTGACCCAATGCTTAAGAAAAGCATGAACCAAAGGTATAGAGAATAATATTGACGCCACACTCAAGAAATAGATGAGAAGGTGAGTGACAAGTCTAAATTTGGAACGCCACAAGAATGCAAATTCTTGATAAGTTCACTAGTTCTCAAAAGAACCGAAGAAAGAATAATCTTTCAAATTCAAATAACATTAATCTCTTAATTGTCATACATAGCAAGGTTGTTGAGTTTAATAGGCTAAAAGAAACCCAAGATCCTAAAAATACAAATGGAAACATTGGAACAACCCTCCAAGTCTAGGTTTGTCAAAGGGTGCTTTAAAAGCCTTCACCAACCCACCATTATTAATGTTAGCCCACCATCATCAATGGTAGACTTACCTAACACATTGATAAACTTGACAGAAAATAAATAAATGAAGTTGAATAATCAAAGGAGTCGTTTGAATTCCCAAGCCTGAACAAGCTGTAATAAATTGATCATAACTCCTTTTAGAGAACTCCAAATCCAGCTCTGTAAAATGCATTGGGAAGCTAACTTAATTATCTTTCCAATGGTATATAGTTACACATTAATTATGGCTCAATCAATACCAGATTTATTCCGAATTTTCCCTTTTTGCATTTGATCCAAATTATGTATTTGGCTACCCAATAGCTTGAATAATTCCTACAATGCCTTGTCTTCTCTCCAAGACCAAATTCATGATGTCTTGCATCTTGAATTACATTTTCAATCCATATTTTATCAATTAATCCATTTAATGCAGCTTGCATCTTTTTGGTTCTAGGGCCTCCATGAATGTGCAAAGGATCACTTGAAGCTTTAATGGTATTCCCTTAATGGTTCTCATTAAGCTACTCCCAATAGACAATTCAAGAACATTTGTGTGCTTTTTGGATTTAACTATGGCAAACATAAAGAGTTTGTTGAGGCAGCCATAAATCTTGGTCGAAGCATAGCAGAGAGAAAATTACACTTGGTGTATGAAGGAGGTAATCGAGGGTTATCAAAATTGGTCTCATCCCAAGAGCCCTAAAACCTTTGGGCAGTTTGTCTGACTCACCGATTGGAGAAGAGTTAGTCGTCTTAGGTATGCGAGAAAGAATAATTGAAATGCTTAATCATGCTGATGCTTTTATTTTCCTACTAGGAGATCTTGCAACTCTAGAGACACTTATCACATTAGCATCTTGGGCCCATCGGTACATTCACCAGAAATCCATCGGTTTGTTAAATGTCAATAACTTTTATGATGGTTTCATTGCATTTCTTAACAATGCAATAAAAAACTATTTCAGTCCTTTCACAGCGAAAAAGCTTTTTATTTGTGCTCACACTGCTAATGAGCTACTTGATCTGTTACAAGCTTATAAACCGGAGCCAGATCCCAGGACCTTGGTGTTGGAGTCTCCAAATAATGATGGTAATATAGCCGCAGTAAGAAGTACAAATTAGATTTAACTCTCCACTTGCAAATATTTTCTTCTGTGTTGCACCACCCAGGCAATGTCTTCTAAACTCTACTTCTTTCCTTTAAAACATTGAGGACAATGTTTCATTCTGGTTGGGGGGAGGGAATAGCTGACAATTGTGGAATCTTGGTTAAGTTTTTACTAATTTTTTGTTATAGAGACTAACTGTGGCTAACTTTTTGTGTTGAAGATGGTTGAATATAGAGTATAGTGACTCTAGAAAAGCATCTTCTTCGTTTGAAAAAAAAAACAAAAAAAAAAATTTCAAACATTTTCTTTCTCTTTATTAAGCTTTGACAATCGTTTTTTTTCTCTTCTTTCAAATTTCTCTTTTATAAATATACACTTTCAATTTTTTGAGTCGAAGATGACTGAATATGAAGTGTAGTGACTCTAGAAACGCATCTTCTTAGTTAAAAAAAAAACCACTTTCTTTTTCTATCATTTAAGTGTAACTTTTCTAATTAGCTTTTCTACATCATTTTCACCTTTCTGCATGCATATTTTCTTTTCATGTTTAGAATTTGTTGGGGCGTAGACATGATGACTTTGAAATATGAGTTGTTTGAAGGAATGCACATGTCATAATAAATACCAAGTGAGTTTTTGAGTCTATCATTTTTCTTAGAGAGTAACTCTTTTTGCCCATTCTTCATACAACTTAGCAGTTTATTATTGTATACACAATCTCTATATTTCTTTTGAGTCACCCCTTTAAAAAAATTTATAATAAAAGAAAAAAATGTGTGTTGCAACATCTTGAGGTCCATCTAACTAGTAGATATGGAAGATTATTTAAAGCCCTAAAGACGATGGAAAGACCATCTTTGACCCGTTTGAGCCTTTCTAGCCATCTCTTTTGTGATAAATCCATAGTTAACTCTTTTGAGCCTTTTTTTTTAAAAAAAAACTTTTCTTTGTCAAACTTATCATCTTGACCCACTCCAATTTGGAGTATTACCCGATATCTGACAAGTTCCATTACCTATTTATATTTGAGAAAAATGTAAATAATTATTTTGTTCAGTGAAGTTGTGCCAAACAAAAAAAAAATTGTTTTAAAAAAATAATAGGTGAAATCCACCTTGTAATTTCCAAAAGATCTATACTTTTTCTCAAACATATATTTTGTATTTTCTTATTTTTCTTCCTTTGTTAGCCATGTCCTTAGCCTACGTTACGTCCTAATAAAAGTCCTTCTTAATTTTAGGGATCTATAATCTGAAGTAGAAGCTAGTTTTATAGGCTAAAAAGATGTAGTGATGCATAAAAAAAATAAAAAGTAAAAAAATGAATACATTAGGTTGACTAGCATTTTGACTTCAGATTGTGTTATTTTTAAGCTGTGGGCAAATTTCTTTCATCTTGGTGAGAGCGTGTGATATTACTTTTGTATTATTTTCTCTCAAATTTAGCATTCATTGGAGTGACTATTTTTATTGGGTTTAATTTCCTTGTGAGAGTGTTATTACTTCCAGTGAGATTTTGGGGTTTGACATGTCATTCTTGAAAGTAGTTGTGACAAAGTCTACTAGGCTAATTCATGTGGATGGTTGATGTAGGTGTAATGTTTCTTTACACTGGAGATAATGCTTATACTTTTATTTGATTGCTATCATTAGTTTGATTGAATAAACCAGAGTGTTTGTTTAGACTGGAGATAATGCTTATACTTTTATTTGATAATGCTTATACTCCGCTTACATGAGCACATTAAGATTCTTTACCATCATGTTTTTCTAAAAGGATGGCACCCCAGTATTCATCACTTGCATCAATCTGCAAAATACGTTGACCATCAGTGGGAATTCTCAAAGGAGGTGGATGCTGGGCAATGTTTTTGAGATGTTGGATAGCCACAATCTGTGAGAGGCCCCATGGTGGGGCTGATTTTTTGTGCATATTTGAAAGCTGACTAGTGTGGACTACTATATGTGGAAAGAATTCCCGAAGGTAATTGATAATACCAAGGAATTGTTGAATCTGCCTTTTTGACAAATGTTCATCTGGGAAATGGATGAGTTCTTGGGCTATATGTGGGCCAAGACTATAGTATCCATCTTTTAGAGTCATGCCAAGAAAGGTAACAGTGTTTTGGCCTAGGATACTCTTTTTATCAGACAACATTATGCCATATGTTTCCACTATCTCAAGAAATTGGAAAGTAATTGTTGATGTGAATCATGATCTTTGGAGAATAATAGCACGTCATCTTTATAGATAAGTGCATGATGAAGGATTAGTTCAAAGATCTTGATCATGGCCTTTTGGAAAAGGGAGGGGGCTACCTTAAGGCCAAATGACATTACTTTCCATTGGTAATGGGCATTTGGTATGCAAAAGGTTGTTTTAGGTCTGTCATCCGGGTGGATTCCTAATTGGCATAAACCTGCTTTAAGGTCAAATTTGGAGAAGACCTTAGCATTTTGAATATGGACAAATAAGGATTAGATTTTTGGCAAAGGGAACTTATCATCTCTGAGAAAATAGTTGAGAGGCTGGTAATCAATAACAGGACATTTTCTATTTCAGACTTTTTTTCCACATAAAAGGCTTGACAAGCCCATTCTGAATTTGTGGGCTCAATGAGGCCTTGGTTTAGCAACTGGGAACATTCTTCTTGGGCTAATTTTAGGTCGGTTGGAGTCATTCCTGGCTGGGTAGCCTTGGTTGGGTTAATGATACGAATTTTACAATGAAACTTTGAAACTCACTTAAATTCTAGTTTCAACTTTCCAAGAAAGTTCTAAACAGATTTAAGCATGAACCAAAGGTATAGACAATGATGTTGACGCCACACTCAAGAAATAGATGAGAAGGTGATTGATAAGTCTAAATTTGGAACGCCACAAGAATGCAAATTCTTGATAAGTTCACTAGTTCTCAAAAGAACCAAAGAAAGAATAATCTTTCAAATTCAAATAATATTAATCTCTTAATTATCATACATAGCAAGGTTGCTGAGTTTAAATAGTCTAAAAGAAACATTGGAACAACCCTCCAAATATAGGTTTGTCAAAGGGTGCTTTAAAAGCCTTCACCAACCCACTATTATTAATGATAGACATACCTAACACATGGATAAACTTGACACAAAACAAATAAATGAAGTTGAATAATCAAAGGAGTCGTTTGAATTCCCAAGCTTGAACAAGCTGTAATAAATTGATCATAACTCCTTATAGAGAACTCCAAATCCAACTCTGTAAAATGCATTGGAAAGCTAACTTAATTATCCTTTTAACGGTATATAGCTTTCACATTAATTCTGGCTCAATCAATACCAGATTTATTCCGAATTTGCCCTTTTTGCATTTGATCCAAATTGTGTATTTGGCTGCCCAGTAGCTTGAATAATGCCCACAATGCCTTGTCTTCTCTCCAAGCCCAATTCATGATGTCTTGCATCTTGAATTGCATTTTCAATCCATATTTTCTCAATTAATCCATTTAATGCAGCTTGCATCTTTTTGGTTCTAGCTCTTGTAATTGGGCCTCCATGAATATGCAAAGGATTACTTGAAGCTTTAATGGTATTCCCTTGATGGTTCTCATCAGTTAATGTCTTCGTTAAGCTTAAAAGGGAGCTTAATGAATAAGTTTTCATTTTTCCAGAGAGGGGCAGGATGAAGAAATTGACTATGACTTTCTGGACAGTGAAGAAGAAAACAAGATTTGAAAGGATCATAAGGAGGAGAGCCAGAGATGGAGAACAATTTCAGGGAATCTGTATGAGGTTTAAACATCTGTTTATAACGGATTCCTGAAGCTATTATATGGAGTTTTTTAACCATGTGAAGGACATTAAACCTAATTAAAAGGTCTTTGTCCGGAAGATTGGACCCAACAAGCTTGGTCCAAAGGACACATCTTGGAAAGAATTGAATACCAATGGATTTTTGGGTAATCAAGTCTGTATGAAACAATTCTCCATTGGCAGCCTTGAAATATTCTATATGCTTTTCCCAAAAATGGGATAGAAGGATTGAAGGGTTAAGCATACTCTTCTGAGCTCCAGTATCAACCAAACCAATGATGGGAACTGGTTTGATTGAAGGGATAAGAATTGCTGGTTGGACTTTATGAATCTGTTGTACAATTTAGATTATAGAAACATTTTCTGATTCAGAATGATCTTCTGTTTCAGCAAGAACAAAAGCTGTTTGTTCATCATAATCCTCTTGTTCAGAGAAGAAGGATTCGACATCGTCACTTTCTGAAAGTAACATGGAATCCTGAAGATGCTCAATAAGCCCGACTGATTTCGCAGGTTTGTTTGGACAATTCCTCACGAAATGGCCTTTCTTTTTACAAATAAAACAACGGCTGCTTTTGGATTTAGAGGACTGGTTAGGGTTCTTTTTTCTAAAAAAATGATAAGGTTTTTTGGATCTGTGGGGTGTTTGGCTTTTCTTTTAAAAAATGGGATTTCTTTTTGGTAGTACAAGTGCAATCTTTTTCAATTTTGCACTTAATGGAGAGGTGAGGTCTTTGAAAAATTCCTTCTGTTCACAAAGTCTTTCTAGACAATTGATGGTTAACTGATAGATTTTTCCCAATGAGAGGTTGGCTATGTCCAGCTGATGGATTGTGAACTGTCTCTGAAGTTCTTGTTGAATTTCTTTCGGGAGAGATGCTACAAAGACATTCTTTAACGAAGGGTCATTAAAGCCATTGAGCTTATAATACATTGTAGACATTCTCTTCAGATCTTTAATCTGGAGAGAACAACACTTCATTAAATGGAATTCTCTTTTGGTTTGTTCGTTAGCAGCTGTTGCTTCCCCAAGGAACTGCTCATAAATAACTCCTAGGACTTCTGAAATCTGAGCTTGAATCACCTGTAGTTGTTTGTACGGACCTAGACTTTCAAACCAATCTCTTAAAGATCTCGTGAAACGAGAACTGAACTCCTTAAGGACTGTTTGGGTTGTTGGTCCAGTTCTGAGCATTTGGACATCAATCTAGGCAGAAAATTCCTGAAATATGGCTGGCCATTTTACTCTTGAAATGTCATCAAAAGTAAACCAAGGGCCATTGGAAGGTTTAGGAGGAGAATTTTCTTGATGAGGTGTAGGATTGGTATCAGAATCTGCTTCCTCAATTATAGGTGTTTGAGGAGGAGAGGATGGAGAAGGTTTATTTGATCCTATTGATGGCTGGACCATGAGGAGTTTGGAATCATCTGCTAGTTCTTTTTCAGAATCTAAAGTACAAAAAGATTCTTCATCTGTAGAGATTTCTTCTGTTTGGGATGGAGAAGTTTCATCTGATTCTAAAAGATGTGGTAGAACTTGGGATGAGTATTGGTGCATAGGTTCTTTGTTCTTCTGAGTAGATTGTGGTTCTGGAGAAGATTGTAGATCAGAGGGTTGGTGGTAAGTTGGAGGTGGTTCAGGCTTATGAGGTTTGGTTCATGGTTTTGGAGGAGCATGACTTAAAGCATGCTTGAGATGGGACAAGCCCAAGAATTTGGCATAATCTATGGGTTGTCGTGAGTTGGATGGTGTGTAGAAAAGCTAGTAAGTGCTGAAAGTTGGGGTGTGTAAGGGTAAAGCAGGGGATTTTGCAAACAATGAAGGTTGTTGTTTGTCAGCATCAATCCTAGCAAGTTCAGCCTTTAACTGCCTAATCTCTGCCTCTTTTTGGTTGAATTCAGGACCCTAATATCTATTTTGAATCATGGACCGAAGATTTGAATCGAGTTAGGAGACTCGATTTTGCATGTCAAAAAACATTTGCTCAAGCTGGGTTGTTATTATGTCAACCTTTGTGTCGGTTTGCTTAACTTGAGAAGCAACTTTCTCTATCTTTTCATCAAGAGATCCAAAGGCTGAGTTCTATGCCCTGGCATTTTGAGTTTGCCAGTTTAGAACAGCTTCAAAAGGTTTTGGTTCTTCCAGCTGGCCATTTGGTGTAACAGGAGAATGGACAAAAGGTTTAGTGGTGACCTTTGTATGTGGATCAATTTGTTTTTCCAGAGGAGGAAACTGTTCTTGGTAAGAGCTTGATGAAAACATCATGGAAGGTTGGACCGGCCTAGCATAGGATGAGAGCAAGATTGTTTCTTGTCTACATGATCTTTATTTATACTCATTTTGTATAAGCCTTAAACCTTTCCTGTAAATAGGTAAAGGCATCAGACTATCTGGATCCTCTGGGGGTAGAGGAGGCTTTTTGTGACATGGATCGAGCTTGTGACTTTTCTTTTTATGCCTCCTGGGATGCCTATTAAGATCATCATCATCATCTTCTTCTTCTAGGCAAGGACAATCTGGATCACACATATGGGAACCTGGAACATCCCATAAAAAATGACCATTGATTTTGTCAGGGTAAATCAGATAGCCATTTGTGTGGACAAAAGTGATCATTGAAGAATAAGTAAAAGATCATTTGGGTGGTTCTGAGGACGAACTGGGTGGTGGTTTGAAAGTAAGACGAACAGTTCCATCATAATTTTTTTGAAAATGACTTTCAGAAGTTTGTATGGGTGAGTTTGATCAATTATTGTCGAGGAATTTGCCTTGGAATTTGAATAATGGTTGGGATCTCTTCAAATTATGCAAGAATCATAAGAGCCTCTGAATTTGCAGTTTGTGGAGTTGGCAAATCCAAAGCATGATTTTGCAGCCTATAAACAAGCTGATGGTGTAGGGTAGCTATTTTAGCTGAGGTTATTTGTTCAGCTCCTTGGAGCTAGATCTTAATTTTTAAAGTGGTAGATTAAAATTGGGATAAAAGGTAAGCAAAGCACTTCCGGCATGGAGGGTAGTGAGAACCGTGCCAATGATGGCATGTTGATATTACTTAAACCTGGTGTCAAGTAAAGCAATTCTGGCCGTGACAGGTAAGCCTTTTCTCCCATGAAGGGTGAGGATCATGCGGACACCTCCGAGTTGAAGATGTGTATAGCCTTCACGTTTCCATGTAGAGATCAATTCTGAGGGTATCGCAAGAGTGACATATTGTTCAACTGTAGTAGCTTGCAAAGCACACTGATCAAGTCGGGACGACTGAATGTATTCTTTAGGATAAGGTCATTTGGTGGAAATCAGGGTTTTGATACTTTTGGTGAAAGAAGGTTTTTTATACAAGTGGTATGGACTGATGAGAGGTAAAGAAGATTCATTGATTTGAATAGATTTAGGAACATAGGAGTATTCAACAAGATTTTCTATTTTACTGGCTGTTTGCTTAATACAGGATTTAGGTAAAGAGAGAGTAGAAGAAAGAGTAACTGGAGAGGATGAAGAAGGAGGAGTAGCTGAGGATGATGATGAAGCCATGAGATTTAGATTTTCTATTCATTAATGCTTTGATTCCTAAGGCATTGAACTCTTATAACCTATACCAATATCGGAGAATGATTTCTATCGTCTAAGTACGTGGCGTTGTTAGACCAAAGCAATGATAACCTTAGTTATCCTTTAGACCAATAGCCCTCATACTCAGGTTTCCAGCCGATATACTTAGAAACATAATGCTCTGATACCACTTGGGCCCAAGGCCTAACTCTAGGCCCAAAAGACGTCTTGAGAGTCAGAGGGTTGCCCATGCTTATAAGTGAACACATTGCCAAGCGCATAGCCGATATGGGACTGCCATGCTTATCATTCACAATACCCTCCCTCGGGTAATGTGGTAAAATTTGGGTAAAAGGTCCAAAGAACACTTCCTACATGTAGAGTGGTCAGGACTATTCCTATGACTGCATGTTGGTATTCCTTAAAACGGGTATCTAATAAAGCCAGTCTGTCTGTGATAGGTAAGCCTTTTTGCCTGTGGAGGGTGAGAATCAACCGAACCTCTCTAAGGTGGAGGTGCGTATATCCTTCCTGTTTCCACTAAGCAACAAGCTTTGGTGGGATTTCAAGAGTAACATATTGTTCTGCTTGTGATGCCTGAAGAGCACACTGATCCAGTCGAGATGACTGGATATATTCTTTTGGAGCAGATATGGGCTGATTAGGGGCATGGAGGATTCAATAATTTGGGCTGACTCTGGGACATACGAACACTTAACAAGGTTTTCTATTTTAGAAGCCAGGTGTTTAGAACAAGATTTAGGAAGTGAGAGGGTTGAAGAAAGAGTAACAGGAGCAAGATTATCTGAAATGTTTGATGAAGATGCCATGTTGTTTCAAGTTTTCCTTTATCTCCCTATTCAGAATAAACAGATCTCATATTTACCACTCCATTTTAATAAAAGCATTATGCTCAAAGATAGAAAATAATTGTACGTGGCTTGTTATATCAGTAGGACAAACTGATATAGTCCCCATTCGGGATGACCATCAGAATATATGTCACTAGTTTCCCGCCGATACACAACAATATTCTAGCTTGTGGGCAAAAAGTTTTGATTGGCTTTAATACCAGTCGGGCAAGTCTTATCTCACATTACACTGGTCTTTTGAAAATGTACGATACAATTTACCAAAAATTCTTCTATGCCTGACCATCTGCTAGATGTCTCAAAATAGCTTCTATAACTACCCACTTCTTATTGTGCCATCTCATATCACTTGTTGTGTATGAACCAGTAAAAATAACAAAAACAATAGCAAATAACAATAATTTTTGTTTCTAAAAAATATGAAAACAGTGAAAAAGTAAAAGCAATAGAAATAGTAAAAAACAGTAAAAGTTTTATAACAATAAAAAGTTACCCAAAATCAGTAGAAAAAACACCAAATAATACAGCAAAAAGAATATTAGATAATAGTAAAAATAACAACAAATAATAGTAGAAACATTAGAATTAGTAACAAATAATAGCAAACGAATAAAAAGCATAGCATAAACAATAGCAAATAACAATCAATTTTTGTTTCTATGAACTGTGAGAACAATAAGAAAAGCAAAAACAATAGAAATAGTAAAAAAAAGCATAAGCTTTATCAATGATAGTAGAAATAGTAAAAAAAAAAAAATTGCTTAGAAACAGTAAAACAAAATTAGTATGTTCCTTGCTCAGCCAATAGTTCATTTGAAATAAATTTAAAAAAGGAAAAAGAAAGATCAATAATATATGACATCTCAAATATGGCCAAACAAGTCATAAAACATGCCAAACCATATTGTTGAGCAAGTGTGGCTTTTACAAATTGCAAAAATCCCTAGTTCCTTGACAATGACCCTTGAAATTTTGTCTTCTACTCTACTTTGAAAAATTATACACGTAGGTTAAAACATAGTAAGATAAGGAACTGAGATCCAATACTGCTCTTAGATTTTGCCGGTGAAACTTTAGAACTACAATCTTTTCCAACTCTGACTTCTTCAAAAAGAATCCAGCACCATTATAATAGCATGTTAAAACCTACTCAGATATTTAATTATTCACTACTAATTTGTAATGTTATGATAGTCAATGGCTAGAACTAAAGACCATGTGATTCAAAAGGGAATTATAAGTCAAAAACTACTACAATTATATTAATATGAGTGATGATACATCCACAAACTCTTGTACAAACTTATCTTGTACAAACTGATATGGCATTAATTCATTGGTTGAATGAAAATATAAAATAATAGAAATAAATAATGTTGGCCAAAAGATATTAAATTCAACTAATGAATTAAAGCCACATGAGTTTGTACAAGAATTTGTGGCTATATCATTACTCTATTAATATAGAGAAAGAGGCAGAGGTAGAGCCACCCACGTACACAATGAGAATGCCCGCGCTCCTTATCTAAAGGAATATTACTAAATTGCAATCATTAACAAAGATTAATCAACTCAAGTAAGCTTGAATCTAAGATTTTTGTTTTTTTACAACTAACTAGAACCAATTTTAGATAAATTAACAAATGACAAAAAAATTGAGAGAAACTCATATGAGAATCAAACATTTTAAGAAAAAATTCACATGAAAATCAAACAAATTATTCGAAGAAATAATAAAAATGAAAGGAAGAAAATAGAGATTTGAAAGCTAAAGACAGAACCCATTTGCATAAATTCATGCTAAAGCTTCAAAATGTACAATTTTTCATCAGTGTTCAAACCAATAAGCAATGGTAGTAGTAAAAATAAAAATAGAGGATAGCTAACATTAACAGTTAGAAATTTGAAATGAAATAGAAAGAAACAAATCTAGGCTTTAGGTTCATGAAATATAATCAAAACTTTGCAATAGCACCCTTAGCTTTTTATCTTTTATATTTCTTTCAATTGAAAAGAAATAGATTCGTAAGACCAAAACTTTAAGATTAAACTATTGTTTCATTTAAATTCAATGAATTTTTATAACAACAGGAAAAAGTGAAATTTTCACCTTAACAATAAGGCAAAATGACATAAACAATTATAAATTTGGTTCGTCTCATTACAAGCTTTAAAATGATATATTATATGCCTAAAATAGACACCTATACTCCAAATTATGATTTCAAAAAATTACCTTTCTCATCCTACGCAACCATCCTACATCAGTCCCTATCACATGGAAAAGAACAAGTCCTCAAGTTAGTCTCATACAACTCCTCATCATCTAAATGATATTCAAATAGATTAGCCATGTTGAACATGTGAGAGATATTCTAATTATTTGGCAGCTAGAGAACATTGGTGATATGAACCTTGCGAAGAATTGACGTGACCCTAATCGATTTAGTCTGTAAGATCGAATTCTAGAACAATAATTTTTTAAAACCGCAACCCGATGCTCAGGGAAGGCATGAGGATGCCACAATTAGTTATGGATGGACTGATTGATAAGTGAAGGGTTTGAACGCCACATAAATCCAAAAAGTTCAAAGAGTTTGTTTAAGAACCAAAGGGAATTAACTCTCAAGCCAATTGCATCCAAAATCGATCTTTCTTCTTTATTGGATGCGAGTAAATTATATAGGATTAGTTATAAGAATTTCCAACAGGGATGGCAATAGGGCAGATATGGGCTGGATTTACTCTACTTTAGATCCAAATCTATAATAAAAATTGAGATCCGTATATGCTTCAATATGTTATGCATCCATGTTTTTCACTGTGGATCCAAATCCAGAAAAGAAACAAATATGCATATCTACTCCAAAACCAAAAAATAATTAAAATCCAAATCTACTCTAGATCCATCATGAGTTCTAAGACAAAACAATAAAAGAACAATAACTTTTTAGAATGAAAATTAAAGACTAAAATATATTTATAACACTAAATTATAAAATTTGTCTCAAAAATCTAATAACTATTGTAGCTATGCTTTTGCACCAAAACAAGCAAATAAGAAAAATAATAAAATATCCTTCAAAAGTTAATTTTGAGACAATTTTGTACAATCAAAATTTTGTGCCATTTGTGCTAGTCCATGGGCCAGGCGTTATTATTTGTCTTGCAATTTGAATATCACATGTGCATGCTGTAGGGTTGGCTAACCTTAATTATTTTTGTCCTATTATCATTTAAATTTACAAAACTAATATTTAAGCTTTAAGATTTTTAAATAGATGGTAAATACCACTAATATGCTATGAATGAAATTTATTATCATTTATAATTACACAATTGTTAATAAATTTTTAAAATAAAAAAATTAAAAGATAGGTGGATATGGATTTGGATCTAGATATTAAGATAGATCCAAACCTGCTCCAAATCTATATTAGATCTGCATATCGATAAATAAATCCAATCCAAATTCATTTTAAACCGACCCAAATCTGATCTAATTAAGGTGGATCGTGGATCATATCCTATCTATTGCCATCCTTAATTTCCATCCCATAATTGCCCTTGGAATTTTTGGAAATAAATTGCAAACCAAAGCAAATCAGAATTAATTACCTAAAGAAAACGCCTAATCTAAAGCAAATAAGGAAAGTCTCTTAAATTTTTAGGCTTTAATGCCTTACATCAATTAAAACGGAAACTAGGAAAGTCTCTTAAATTTTTAGGCTTTAATGCCTTACATCAATTAAAACGGAAACTAGGAAAGTCTCTTAAATGGCTTTAATGCATTATATCAATTAAAATGGAACTAAGCAATTAAAAGAGAAATAGCTGATTTGTCTCCACACTTACCTCCTTAAGAAACAGGAAAGTATTCAAAAAGGAAAGTAGCATATTTTCCAGCCATGATATGCAAACTCATTTGTTGATGTTGGTAGTGATTATTTGGAAACTTTAAAAGACTAAATAACTCATTTGGTGGTCTGAATATCATGCGCAAATATTTGAATATCATGGTATTTTCCAGCCGTAATATGCAAGCAAACTTGCTGATGTCATGGTAGTGATTATTCAGAAACTTCAAGAGCCTGAATCATGCATTTGGTGGTCTGAATATTATGTGCAATTCATTCAATAGGCCTCCATTAATTAGATTGAGCCCAAGTTGCTTGAATTAACCTATTACACACTTTTTTTTTAAATTTCTTTGCACGAGCTCTTGTGACGGGTTTGATGGTAACTTGAATAGGATCTGAATATGCCTTAACCTACATGCCTATGACAAATTTGCCCTCAATCTCATCAATAGGCGTTATTATTAATCTTAGTTGCCATTTGAAACCGATCATATTTCCTCTTCTCTAACTTTGCATGAATACCAAGAAAACGACTACGCTGCAGATGCGCCATAACTAAATCATCTTCCTCAAAAACATTTTCTTACATTGATGCTTGTTCATGTTCGCCTTCTACTTAGCATTCGCAGCCTCTAAGTGAGCTCACACTTTAGCACGAATTTACAAAGCCTTTCGACCACATCATCCATTGCTCTACTTTCTCCAGCTACAAATAGTAGGACAACTAGATCATAAACATGGCATGAGGGACAAGTATAGACAATCTCAAAAGGGGTCTTGCTAGTGAATTAATTGACCATGCTATTTTAAGCAAGCTCGACTTGCAATTGTATACTGAACTTATCCTAGAGTTGATGCTAAAGCTTGGAACACCATGCAAATGCAGCACTTCTGGAAAGAACAGATTCGCCATCTTAGAAAATAATATAGAGTCTCAATCAACCCTTGTACGAGGTAATCCCAAAAAAAAGTCCATGAATAGGTCCAACCAATAGATCTTGTTAAGCGCTTTAGTCTTATCTCGACATATAAAACTAACCAAACCTCCTCCATGCAACTCACAAATAATCTACTTCCATAAAGAACTTTGAGGCACACATAACCGATTAACCTTGAACAAGTACCCAGTTTGATTGAGGGAATTCACCGCATTCTAATGGCTGATGCATCAATCCTAACATGCGCATGTCTTTATCCCTAGTGTACAAATCTTTTAAGCATTCAAAACCAGGTGCTCTCCTACTCAGTGCCTCCGCTACCTTATTTTGCTACCTAGATTTGTGCTTTAGAATAAAAGTCAACTTCTGCATATAGCTCACCCATTTGCATGCATTTTGCTTAAAGTTTGTTGGTTGTTAAAGTACTTCAATACTTGATTGTCATTCTAAAGCATGAACTCCTTCGGAAACAAATAATGCTCTCATGACTTCAGTGCCTTAAAGATTGCATACAACTTTTAGTCGTAAGTAGACCACTTCTACTATGCTTTATTTAACTTCTCACTTATGTACTAAATAGGTTATCCCTCTTAAGAAAAAAAAAACCCAATATCTTTAACAAAATCATCATATTCGACCTCAAACTATTTGTCGAAGTTTGGCAAGGCTAATACAGGAGCGGTCGACAGCTTCTCCTTTAATAAAATGAAGCTCACCTTTTGCTCTTTTCTCTATTTGAATTTTCCTTTCTTCAAACACTCTGTAATAAGTGCAGCTAAGATGCTAAAACTACAAATGAATCTCCTATAAAATGTCTTCAGTCCATGAAAACTCCTAACTTCACCTTCATTCTTAGGCATAAGCGATTCTCTATAGAAAGCTAAATTTCATTATATTAATGTAAATTTTATTTCTCCGCAACACCTCCATAATCATCCCTAAATGCTCTAAGCATGTGAGAACGTTAAAAAATAAAGCCAAAATATCATCAAAATTCACCACAAATGAATTTGCACGAAAATGGCTTAAGAACTTGACTCATTAAGTGCATAAAAGTTCTAGGTGCATTTGATAACCTAAATGGTATAACAAAACCACTCAAACAACTTCTTTTTTCATCTTGAATGCTATCTTCTAATTTAGGTAAGCTCGCACCAAGAAGTAGGTCTCTATAATGTTGTATGTCTCGCAAAGTTGGCAAGCCATCCGGTATCTCAAACGGTGTACTATCCGTGAACTTCACTCTAAATTCTTCTTCCTCTTCCAGTTTCTTGCAACCATTACAATCATCCTCTAAATATAGTCAAAAAGTTCTTTTCTTTAGCATTAGAATTCTTCCTTCTGTTCGTTAAAGGCACTAAATGAACTTTTTTGATATTCCACCAAAACTCATACACATTATCCCTTCTTCTATGAACTACATTAAATCAAATTGCTAATGTCTTCCTAGTAAAAATGGCATGCATCCATATCCACCACATCACGCATCGCATCACTCTTATAAATCTTTCCAATAAAGGAATAAACATGACAAACCTCTGTTACTCGTGCTTCTATTCCTTTCTTTACCCAACCTATCCTGTATGGTGCAAAAAAAAAATAAAATAAAACGAGAAAATTGAAATGGCTTAATTGTGTGAATCGAAAAATAAACATTGGCGGTTATTGTTGTCTTTGATGGTTAAGTTCTTTTCTTAATTGCTTTTGCCACTATCCATTGCATCGCATCACTCTTATGGTTATTGTTGTCTTTGACTACTTCCAAGCCATGTCTTCTACTTTTTTTGACTCTAACACTACTAAATCTATTTAGTAGAATAGTGAGTTATTGCTACTGACTTTTAGAAACAGTATGCTTCTTTCACTCCTCCAACTTCTTCGCCTTTGCAACTGCCGTGCCCATATCCCACATTGCATCTATTGATAAGAGCCCCACCAAAGAACTGACGCAACCCTAACCTAAAGTTGACCGCGACCCAATGCTCAATAGAATCATGGATCTTGGTATATGAGGACGCCATAATTAACTATAGATAGTTTGATTGATAAGTGCATGGTTTGAATGCCATAGAAATCTAATAAGTTCAAAGAGTTCATTTAAGAACCATAGAGAGAATTAAACTCTTAAGCAAATTTTATAAAAATACTAATCTTCTTTCTTTATTAGGTTCAAGTACTTAATATAGGGTTGTACTACACGAATTTCGAGTCATAATTGCCCTTCGAATTTCGAAAATAAATCTCAAACCATGTAAGGAAAGTTTGAACAAATCAAATCAAAATTAATACAAAAGAAAACGCCTAATCTAAAGCAAATAAGGAAAGTCTTCTAAATGGCTTAAATGCCTTACTCAATTATGAAAACATACATTATTAATAAAAATGGAAACTACGCAATTAGAAGAAAACTAGTTGATTTGTCTCACCACTTGCCTCCTAAAAAAAAAGGGGGGGAAGTATCCAAAAAGGAATATAGCTCATTTTTTAGCCATAATGTGCAAGCCAACTAACTGTTTTCTTGGGAGTGATTGTTTAGCAATTCCAAGAGCCTGAATCATGCATTTGGTGGTTTGAATATCATATGCAATTCCTTCAATGGGCCTTCACGAATTTGATTGAGCCCAAGTTGCTTGAAGCAGCCCATTAAGTGCTTCTTTGAATTTCTTTACACGAGCTTTTATGAATCATTCAATGGGGACTTGAATAAGATCTGTATAAGCCTTATTCATGTGTTTGTACCAGCCTTATCTCAATCTCATCATTCCCTTCCTCCAGTCAGTTAACCACTACCACCCAATGGTGAAGCCACTCCTTGGCTATAATTCAGGATGGATTGTGGTTGGTTGGATCGATCTCAAGGCCAAACAACTTTCTGATGCACAAGATCCTACAAAGATGCGAGTGTAGAGC
Source organism: Citrus sinensis (assembly GCF_022201045.2). Lineage (NCBI taxonomy): Eukaryota > Viridiplantae > Streptophyta > Magnoliopsida > Sapindales > Rutaceae > Citrus > Citrus sinensis. The sequence goes on along the minus strand of NC_068557.1, from coordinate 14,958,942 downwards.
ATACTCATTAAAAGAGATTGAAGTGAACTATTATGAGAACATGTTGTCCTTCCTAGGGAAATAAAGGAAAAGAGAGAATTTTTAGAAAGTCATGATATTGAAAAACTCGAATTATTATTTCCCAAAATCTAAGATGCTTACAACTGAGAATGAATTCTCCTTATAAAGGAAAATTCAAAGGAAGAGGACAAAACAAGACCTATCCTCTTGTGAAAAAACAAAAGTAAAAGCAAAAGCAAAAGATTCCTGATAGGATAGAACCCCTGTCTTTTGGATTTTAAGCTAAAGACAAAATCAAAAGGAAGATGCTTTAAAGTAAAGATAAAGTAAAGCAAACACTTTGCTTTTACAAAAGCAAAAGCAATTATTACAAAGTGCTTTAAAAACTGTGCGAGGGAGATAAGTTGTCAACATCGTTGTCAACTTCAGCAAATGGCTCTTTACACCAAGGCAAGTTCTCGTAATATTGTCGGGTAGGTGAATCTATCATTGTTGGTGGAACAGTACTTGTAGAGAGTGCATGTGATGTTTCAGTGGGATGCAGAATTCAGGTGAATTCTTCCCATGGGTCTTGTGAATCCTGGAAGAGGATGTCTGTGAAATCAGACTTTTCTTCTTTGATCAGAATTCCAAAGGGAGGACGATTACTGGATGATGGTGACCTAGTGGTTGGAATAATCATAAGTTCATGTTATGGTCCAAAGGAGGTGTGTTGGATGTCAATAGGAGAGGACTGGACATTGTTTAGTTCAAAGAGGTATTGTTTCAAGGTAGAGACAAGGTTTGGGTCATGATCCAGGGGAAAACTATGAGGAACAGTCTTCCATTCATAAGCTTGGTCCTGAGTCCAAAAGAATTTGGTAACAGGGTGTTGGAAATAAGGACGATGGACAATGAAGACTGAGGTGAATTGTTCTCCTTCTTGATCAGGGAGGAGATTGATGTGGTGTTGTTTAATAATGAAGTCAAGTTGTTTTCACTAAGAGAGAGGAGAAAACCATTCAAAAAGAGTTCATGTGAGAGAGTGAGCCTGGTTGGGATCTGTGAGACACTGAAACATTGGATGTACATGAAAGATTAGTTTGGTGGCATATAAGACTGTGAGACACCATATATACCACAATTCGTCTTCTGTGACGTCCCTGGAGGGATTAATCTTTAGCCCTGTAAAGAAGAGGTGATCTGGATGAAAGCTTGGAAATCCGAATGTCTGGGTGCGATATATATTCATGAAATATCAACAAATGAATTTCTTTGTAAAGTCTTGGATCTGATAAGGACTGGAGAAAGTGAGATTGCAAGGAAAAGGCTTTTTTGTCAAGGCTGTATTGGGAAGAGTATGAGCCATGAAGATGACTGGAACTGAGGCAAAAGAGACTCTTAGGGATGAAGATGAAGGTCGGGACAAGAGATCAGGGATAAGGTTTTGGTCTCCTTTTATATGTTGGACCGTGAATTCATATTTTGAGAACCAAGTTTTAAGACGGAGGAGGTGCTTGTTCGGGCGAACCTTATTTTTGAATTCAAGGATGTTTGGAAATGAGGAATTATCTAATATGACAAGGAAATTATGGCCAATAAGATGAAATTCAAATTTTTGAATTCCATATTTAACGGCAATGATTTCTTTGTAGATCACATGGTAGTGTTTTTCTGACTCCTTGAATTGTCCACTAGCATGGGCATAGTAAGATTCCTTACCATCATGTTTTTCTAAAAGGATGGTCCCCCAATATTCGTCACTCGCATCAGTCTGCAGAATACGTTGACCATCAGTAGGGATTCTCAAAGGAGGTGGATGCTGGGCGATGTTTTTGAGATGTTGGATAGCAGCAGTCTGAGAGGGGCACCATGGTGGGGCTGATTTTTTGAGCATTTTTGAAAGCTGACTAGTATGAACTACTACATGTGGAAAAAATTCCCGAAAGTAATTGATAATACCAAGGAATTTTTGGATATTCTTTTTTGACAAATGTTCATCTGGGATATGAATGAGTTCCTGGGCTATGTGTGGTCCAGGACCATAGTATCCATCTTTTAGAGTCATTCCAAGAAAGGTAACAGTGTTTTGGCCTAGGATACTCTTTTTGTCAGACAACAGTATGCCATATGTTTCCACTATCTCAAGAAAGTGGGAAAGTAATTGTTGGTGGGAATCATGATCTTTAGAGAATAATAGCACGTCATCTATTGGTTCAAAGATCTTGATCATGGCCTTTTGGAAAAGTGAGGGGGCTATCTTAAGGCCAAATGACATTACTTTCCATTGGTAGTGGGCATTTGGTATGAAAAAGGCTATTTTAGGTCTGTCATCAGGGTGGATTCCTAATTGCTAGAAACCTACCTTAAGGTCAAATTTTGAGAAGACCTTAGCATTTTGGATATGAACAAATAAGGATTGGATTTTTGGCAAGGGGGACTTATCATCTCTAAGAAAATAGTTGAGAGGCTGGTAATCGATAACAAGACGTTTTTTGCCTCTAACTATTTCATACATTTTTCCACATAAAAAACTTGACAAGCCCATTCTGAATCTATGGGCTCAATAAGGCCTTGTTTTAGCAACTGAGAGCACTCTTCTTGGGCTAGTTTCAGGTCGGACGGAGTCATTCCTAGATGGGTAGCCTTAGTTGGGTTAATGTCTTTGTTAAGCTTGAAAGGGAGCTTAATGAAGAAGTTTTCATTTTTCCATAGAGGGGTAGGATGAAGAAATTGACTGTGACTTTCTGGACAGTGAAGAAGAAAACGGGATTTGAGAGGATCATATGAAGGAGGTGAGCTTGAGATAGAGAACAATTTCAGGGAATTCATATAAGGCTTAAACATCTATTTATAACGGATTACAAAAACTGTTATATGGAGCTTTTTAACTAGGTGAAGGACATCAAATCCGATTAAAAGATCTTTGTCAGGAAGATTGGATCCAACAAGCTTGGTCCAAAGGATACATCCTGGAAAGAATTGAATACCAATGGGTTTTCTAGTAATCAAATCTGTATGAAACAATTCTCCATTAGCAGCTTTGAAATATTCTGTATGCTTTTCCCATAAATGGGGAGGAAGGTTTGAAGGATTAAGCATACTCTTCTGAGCTCCAGTATCAACAAAACCAATGATGGGAACTGGTTTATCAAATCTTCCGGAGAGGAGGTGTATTTTAATTGAAGGGATAGGAACGGCTGATTGGACTTTCTAAATTTGCTGTACAGTTTGAATTACAGAAACATTCTCAGACTCAGAATGATCTTCTGTTTCAGCAAGGACAAAGGTTATTTGTTCATCATATTCATCTTGTTAAGAGAAGAATGATTCAACATCATCACTTTCTGAAAGTAACATGGAATCCTAGAGATGCTCAATAAGCCGAACTGATTTTGTAGGTCTGTTTGGACAATTCCTTGCAAAATGTCCTTTCTTTTTACAAATAAAACAACGGCTGCTTTTGGATTTAGAGGACTGGTCAGGGTTCTTTTTTCTGAAAAATCGATAAGGTTTTTTGGATTGGAAGGTGTTTGGCTTTTCTTTTTTGAATTTCAGAATTTTCAGAAGTGGGATTTCTTTTTGGTTGAGCAAGTGCAATCCTTCTCACTTTTGCACTTAATGGAAAGATGGGGTTTTTTACAAGCACTTTTGAAAGGCTGTTTGTTTTCTATAAGGTCTTTGAAGAATTCCTTCTGTTCACAAAGTCTTTTAAGATAGTTGATTGCTAACTGGTAGATTTTCCCCAAGGAGAAGTTGGCTATGTCCAGCTAGTGGATTGTGAATTGTCTCTGAAGTTCTGGTTGGATCTCCTCTGGAAGAGATGCTACAAAGACATGTTTTAATGAGGGATCATTAAAACCATTGAGCTTGTAATACATTGTGGACATTCTCTTGTAGTGGAGAGAACAACACTTCATTAGATTGAACTCTCTTCTTGTTTGTTCATTAGTAACTGTAGCTTCTCCAAGGAACTGCTCATAAATTATTCCTAGGACCTCTGAAATCTGGGCTTGAATTACCTGGAGCTGTCTGTATAGACCTAGACTTTCAAACCAATCTCTTAAAGATCTAGTAAAATGAGAACTGAACTCCTTAAGGACGGTTTGAGTTGCTGCTCCAGGTCTGAGCATTTGTACATCAATCTAGGCAAAAAATTCTTGAAATCTGGTTGGCCAGTTTACTCTTGGAATGTCATCAAAAGTAAACCATGGGCCATTAGAAGGTTTAGAAGAGGAATTTTCTTGATGAGGTGTAGGATTGGTATCAAAATCTGCTTCCTCAACTATAGGTGTTTGAAGAGGCGAAGAGGGAGAAGGATCATTCGACCCAGTTGATGGCTGGACCATCAGACGCTTAGAGATATTAGTGCAGCTTTTTTCAAAGTTGGAGGAGGTAGAATAGGATTCTGAAGATTTTTTCTGATTCTAAAAGGTGAGGCAGGACCTGAGATGAGTATTGGTGCATAGGTTCTTTGTTCTTCTGAGTAGATTAAGTTGGAGGTAGTTCAGGCTTAGGAGGTCTGGACCGTGGTTTTAGAGGAGCAGTAGTTGGAGCATATTTGAGATGAGATAGGCCAAAGAATTTGGCATAGTCTACAGGTTGTTGTGAGGTAGATGGTGTGTAGAAAGGCTGGTGAGTGCTGAAAGTTGGTGTGTGTAAGGGTAGAGCAGGGAATTTTGCAAACAATGAAGGTTGTTGTTTGTCAGCATCAATCCTAGCAAGTTCAGCTTTTAACTGCCTAATCTCTGCTTCTTTTTGGTTAAATTGTGGACCCCAATATCTGTTTTGGATCATAAACCACAGATCTGAATCAAGTTGGGTAACTCGATTTTGCATGTATCTATTCAAGCTGAAATGTGATCTTATCTACCTTTGTGTCCGTCTGTTTGACTTGAACTTCTACTTTCTCAATTTTCTTGTCAAGAGATCTGAAAGCTGAGTTCTGAGCCCTGGTATTTTGGGTTTGCCAGTTTAGAACAGCTTCAAAAGGTTTTGGTTCTTCCAACTGACCATTTGGTGTAACAGGAGAGTGGACAAAAGGTTTGGTGGTGACATTTGTCTATGGATCTGCTCTTGAAAAGAGCTTGATGAGAACATCATGCAAGGTTGGACAGACATAGCAGGAGATGAGAACAAGGATGTCTCTTGTTTGCATGATCTTTGTTTATAGTCCTTTTGTGTGAGCCTTAAACCTTTCCTATAAATAGGTAAAGGCATTAGACTGTCTGGATCATCTGGAGGCAGAGGAGGTTTTTTGTTACATGGATCTAATTTGTGACTTTCCGTTTTACAACTCTTAGGACGCCTATTGAAATTATCATTGTTTTCCTCTTCTTCGAGGCAAGGACAGTTGGGATCACACATATGGGAACCTAGAACATCCTATAAAAAATGACCATTGATTTTGTCCGGGTAGATCGGATAGCCATCTGAGGCAAATCCGTGGATGGGGATTTTTTCTTGTGCCGTAGATATGACTGGGATCATGGAGGAGTATAAAAAGGAGTTTCTAGGTGTTGATTGTTCAGAGGGTGGATGAGAAAGTCAACTTTACAGTTCCATCTATTCTTTTTTCAAAATGAGCATTAGTAGTTTGGGCCAGCTGGGAGTTTTGATGGAATTTCTCATAATTGAAAAGCCATTACAGGGGCATGAGCTTAAGAAGCTCTTGCTTTTGTATTTGTCTTAGGATTTGGACTATGGAAAGTATGCTTTCTGAGGAATCTGCAAGAATCATTAGTGCATCTGATGTGGTTTGAGGTGTGGAAAGATCAAGGGCATGATTTTGTAAGTGGTATACCAACTGAAGAGACTATTTGTTTAGCACCTTGGATCTGGATTTGAACCTTCAGAGTAGTGGGTAGGTTTGGATCATCTAGTGAGAGGTTTGATCTTTAGAACTTCAGGCGCAGAGAGAACTTCTCCTTCATGGCATCCACTTCATCTTCACCTCCTGTTACTCTTTCTTCCACTCTTTCTTTGCCGAAATCTTGCACTTCTCATCCTACTAACAAAATTGAAAATCTTGTAGAATACTCCTACATCCCTGAATCCGCCCAAATCAGTGAATCTTCTTACCCTCTCCTCAGCCCTTATCAGTTGTACAAACGACCTAGCTCCTTTACCCGCAGTATCCGCACCCTTATCTCTACCAGACGCCCTCACCCTAAAGAATATATCCAGTCTTCTCGCCTGGATCAGTGTGCTCTTCAAGCCACCTCTGCTGAGCAATATGTCACTCTGGAGATTCCCTCCGAGTTGCTCTCCAACTGGAAACGAGAAGGTTATACTCATCTTCATCTTGGAGGCATCAGATTAATCCTTACCCTTCATGGGAGAAAAGGATTACCGGTTACCGCTCGACTTGCTATGCTTGATACCCGGTTTAAACAGTACCAAGATGCTGTTATCGGTACTGTCCTCACAACCCTTCATGCAGGAAGTGTTTTACTCACTTTCTATCCCAATTTCAATCTTTCTCTCCAAGACCCCAATTTGCCCACAACCTTGAAAGTCCAGGTTCAGATTCAAGGTGCTGAACAAATTTCTTCTGCCAAAATTGCCACTTTACACCACCAACTCGTCTACAGGCTTCAAAATCATGCCTTAGATCTACCCGCTCCAGAACACCACTCTGACACCCTCATGGTGTTAGCAGAATCTGACCAGATCCCGACAATCATCCAGATTCCACGACAAATTCCCCGTCATGAGCTCATCAAGCTTATGCCTCTTGAATGGATCTCCAACTATGAACAGTTCCATAACAATACAGCTCCAATTCAGACCTCTGAAAGCATGTTTGAAAGACGACAAGATGGAACAGTCAGAATGACTTTTAAACCACCTCCCAGTGCTCCACAAGAGCCTCCTAGGCTCTCCTTTACCTATTCTTCAATGATCACAGCTGTTCAGACAGCGCAGGAAGATCTGCCCATTACAGGGTTTAATTCTCAAGGCTACCCTGTTTATCCAGCCAAACACAATGGCCATTTCCTATGGGATGCCCCTGGTTCCGGCATGTGTGACCCAAATTGTCCTTGCTGGGATGATTGGGAAGAAGACGATGATTACGCAACCACAAGGAAAAAGAAACCCAAGAAGAAAAAACCTCCTGTCCCATGTCACCACTGTGACCCTAAACCACCATCAGATCCTCCACCTCCACCGGCTCCATTACCCATCTACCGAAAAGAACTCACATGGATTGCCAAACATTGCAAATCTGAGATTCCATCACCACTCTCACACCCAACACCTATCGTCCAACCACTGGCTTGTATGATGTTTTCCTCTACTTCTTCAGATTACTCTTCTTCCTTTCCTCCTTTGGAACCCCATACAGATTCTCAACGAAATGTTGTGTCCAAACCCTTTATCCCTTCACCTATTACCTCCACTGGCCACCTGGAGCCCCCTAAACCTTTTGAATCAGTCCTCAACTGGCACACTCAAAATGCCAGGGCCCAAAATGATTCTTTGTTGCATCTCAATTCAAAAGTTGAGAACATCAGTTTGCGAACTGAACAGATTGAGACAAAAGTTGATTCCATCACTGCACAGATGCAGCAGATCCACCAAAATCTTCACTCCCGAATTGGCCAACTCGATTCAGAGTTACGAGCCATGCTAGCCCATAGATACAATGGTCCTGAATTTGACCAAAAAGAGAGGGAAATCAGGCGATTAAAGGCTGAACTTGCTCAGATTGAATCTGAAAAACAGAGACCTACCCTTTTCACCAGTTCACCTCTTATTCCTTCTATCGGTCCAACTTACCATCCTTTTGCCTCTATGCTCTCTCCTATTAAACAATATGACCCTTCCAAGTTATTTGGCATGACTCATACTCTTTTCAGAGACAATCCTTTGCCACCGCCACCTAAACCTAAACCCAAACCTAGACCACAGCCTCGACCTCCCCCTCTTCATCCTTCCTCTCTGACCATCCCTGGCCAACCATCTCCTACTTTTACACCGACATCACCACCAGCTCCTTTATCAGTCCCTGCCCAATCAAAAGATAAAGAACCCATGAACCAATTTACTGCTCACGCAGTCAGCCATTCATCTACTGACGATCAAACTTCTGATTCAAATCTAGCTGTTTCAGATAGCCATACCGAAACCGACTCAGAATCTTCAGCATCCACCAGTGACTCTGAAAAGTCCTATGCTGATATTACCAAAATCCTGATGGCTCAACCTGATCAAGGCCAAACCTCTCATACAGAACCATATGTTGATATTCCCTCCGAAGTTGAAGAAGAAATGCCTGAATCTTCTGCCACAAACCAACCTTCTCCAGCCCAGCCCAATCCACCCAGTCAAAAATCGTCAAATGGTCCATGGTTCACATTTGATGATCTTCCATCTCATAAATGGCGTGACCGACTCAATGAAATGTCTGCCTGGATTGACCTGCAGATGCTACGAACAGGAGCAACAACTCAATCAGTCCTTAGAGAATTTGCTACTCGTTTTACGGGTGCTTTAAGAGATTGGTTTGATTCGTTAGGACAATATCGCCAGTTACAGTTTGTTGACCTTCCAGAAGTTTCAAGTGCTCTTGCTGTACTTCATGATCAATTCCTTGGCGACCCTTCTGCAGTCTTTGAAGCTGCCAGACGAGACTACCTCAACATGAAATGCTGCTCCCTCAATGCTAAGGATCTTGACTTCCATTATAAGCGAATGTCCCTGCTGTTCTATAAGCTTAATGGATTCAATGAGCCGACATTAAAGCATGTCTTTCTGGCTTCCCTCCCCGAAGAACTCCAACCTGGCATCCAGAGACAACTTACAGCATCCAATCTTTCCCTAGACAACATCTCCCTTGGCAAAATCTTCCAGCTTGCCAAAACCTGTCTTGACAAACTTTGCGAGCAAAAACAGTTTTTCAAAGAACTGTTGAAAGACAAAGAACCTTTCCGCAGTGCTTGCAAAAAGCCTTATTTACAGATCAAATGCCACAAGAAAAAGGATTGTGATTGCAGTTCAAAGAAAAAACGGCATTTTCGGAAATTCAGAACTCCAGAATTTTCATCCAAACCTCGCAGATCCCGAAAGCCCTACCGGTTCTTCAGAAAGAAATCTTCCTCCTCCAGAGAATTCAAACGAAAGCAATCAAGCAGATGTTTCATCTGCAAGAGAAAAGGCCACTATGCCAAAGATTGTCCCAACAAAAGAGAAAAGGCCATCCGGTTGGTTGAGCATCTTCAAGCAACTACAGACTACTCTCTTGCCAAAGACGAATTGGAATTCTATTTCTCTGAACAAGATGAACCCAACGATGAAACAGTGTTCGCACTACAAAACTCCTCTGACTCAGATAGTGACCAGTCTCAAGTGATTTTCCACCAACAGTTACTCTCCCTTGATACTACAGTTCCTATCCCATCCATCAAACTCCAGATCTTGCCCTCAAAATTCCAAAGGCCCATTCCAGCAATTGGTCTTATAGATACTGGTGCCCAACGAAGCATGTTGAACCCCCATATTCTTCCACCAGAATATTGGACCCAGTCTGAAGAACATTTTAAAGCTGTCAATGGCAAACTCTTCACCACCTCTTTGATTACCAAAAAATCCATTGGTATTCAAATCTTCCCAAATTGTGTCATTTGGACCAAGGTTATTGGTTCCACTCTTCCTAATAAGGATATCTTATTAGGATTTGACATCCTTCACCAAATCAAACACCTCCAAATCATTCCCACTGGAATCCGAGTCAAGTCCATGTTCAAACCATTCACAAACATTCTGAAACTCTACAATTTGTCTGAAACTCCCCAGTCTTACCAGGATATTTCAACCAAACTTTTGAGTTTCTGTCCAGAGTCCCATTCTGAGTTCACCCATCCAAATCCATTGTGGAAAAATGAGTCTTTCTTCATTAAGTTACCCTTCAAACTCAATGAAGACATTAACCCAACTAAAGCTACCCATCCAGGAATGAGTCCTTCTGACTTACTCCTAGCCCAACAAGAATGTTCACAATTGTTAGCCCAAGGTTTAATCGAGCCCACAAGTTCCCAATGGGCTTGCCAAGCCTTTTATGTTGAAAAGCATTCTGAAATTGTCCGAGGAAAGAAACGCCTAGTCATTGACTACCAGCCATTAAACATGTTTTTACAAGATGACAAATTCCCTTTACCTCGCCGACAAAGCATGTTCACTTTTCTCAAAAATGCCCGGATCTTTTCAAAATTTGATTTAAAATCTGGTTTTTGGCAACTAGGCATTGAACCCTCCGAACGTTACAAAACCGCTTTTTGTATTCCCAATGCCCATTTCCAATGGACCGTCCTACCCTTTGGCCTCAAAACTGCCCCCTCCATTTTCCAAAAATCCATGGTCCAAATCTTCCAGCCCATTTTGCATCATGCATTGATTTACATTGACGATATTTTGCTTTTTTCAGGATCGCATGAAGAACAACGCCACGTACTTTACCCTAACTGGTATCATCGCCACCTATTGTCCCAATTCTATGATATTATCCAAAGTCATGGAATCATGTTATCGGCCAAGAAAAGCACCATTGCTACAGATAATATTGAATTCCTTGGTATGATCATTAAAGATGGACACTACCAGCCAGGAAAGCACATTGCCCAAGAATTGCTTCACTTTCCAGATCAGCAACTTTCCAAAAGGCAAATCCAACAGTTTCTCGGCATTATCAATTACATCCGTGATTTCCTCCCACATGTGGACCATCACACTCATCATCTCTCGGCTTTATTGAAAAAGAAGCCCCCAGAATGGAATGCTGACCACACACGTGCTGTCACTACTCTCAAGCAGATTGCGCAAAATCCGCCTCCTTTAAAGTTGATTACTGATGGCAAGCGCATATTACAGACAGACGCAAGTGATGAATCATGGGGTGCCATCCTCCTCGAAGAACTCAATGACAAGGAACACTTTATCGCTTACGCTAGTGGACATTTTTCTGAAACACAGAAGCACTACCATAGCGTGTTTAAAGAAATCTTAGCGGTAAAGAATGGCATCAAAAAGTTTGAGTATCATCTGATTGGACACCATTTTCTCATCCGAATGGACAGCTCAGCCTTCCCCAATATCTTTCATTTCAAAGGTAAAACTGTTCCCGAAAAAATGTTACTCAGATTAAAAGATTGGTTTTCCAAATATGACTTTTCAGTCAAGCATATAAAGGGATCCCAGAACCTCATCCCTGATATGCTCTCCAGACTCTCTAAACCACAAGACCCTCTCACCCTGTTTTCCACCACCTACCATTTTCCAATTATCTCCATGGCTACCTCACTACCCTCAGAAGCTCTCACCAAGAAAACTTTTCCCTTCAACAAAACCTTCTCTTCTGTTTTCGCCATCCAAGAATTTGCTAGAAAAGCTCTCTTTCGCTTTTTCATGAAAGCCTACCTTGTCACCGACCCTTTTCCTTTTTCCACTTTCCACCCAGAAAATCTGTTCCTTACCGGTTTAACCCTTGATCCGGCCAGGGACACCACTGAAGACGTGTTATGGTACATCTGGTGCCTAACAGTCCTTTACGCAACCAAGTTAGTCCTCCCCATTTCTCCCACTCTGGACCACCTCCTTAATCCAGATAACGCCACCTCCCTTACCTGGACCCTACTTGAATGGTTCTCCCCCATCCCATGGTGGAGAAAGAAACTGCAACAACTGTCCGAAATTTACAACCTTGACCGTATGCCTGCCCCTGAAGCACAAATGTTCACATCAGTTTTTATTATTCACAGGCCATACTTCCAACATCCAGACACCCATCTCTTTTGGACTCAAAATCAGGTATATGAATGGTTCACTGCACCACATATAGCTGTGATTGAAAATGACATACAAGACGTCCTGCACAATTACCTTTGCCAATTAAACCACCAACCTCCGCCACTTAAAGATATCTCTCACACCTCCTTAGGTCCACAACATGACCTTCTCATGATACCCACTCCATCTGCTATATCTAAACCTAAGTCCACTGGCATCATCATCAAAGAAGAACGACCAGACTACACTGACTTCCTTTACCAAGACTCACAAGATCCATGGGAAGATTTTCTTCCTCTGAGCCAACACCTCCACCAGTTTCCCCAACCAACAATGGATGAACCTGGCCCCTCCGTACCAGGACCAAACTTCCCAGAGACTATAATTGCCCTTATCCACCATGCCGTGGTCCCTCCTGTAAGCATCCAAAGCTCTCCAAAACTTTCTTCCAAAAGCATCCTCACTCTGGTGATACGGACCCAGATGAGACCGAAAGCTCATCCGAAGACGAGTACATGAATCTCCGCTCTCCATAAAGTTGTTTGTCTTGTTGCTTTCAATAAAGTAGTTTGTCTTGTTGTAATAATTACGTTTTACTTTATGGTTTTGTCTTGGCTTGCCTTACGTTTTGGCTTTTGCCACTTGTAAAAGTCTTTGTACGCATGCTTTAGCTTTTGTCCATTTGTCAAAGTCTTGATCGGTGGGCTTGGCTTTCTCAAAAGGTGTGCTATCGGTCATGATCACTTAAGAAGTCATGATCTAGGTTGTCGTATCTTTACTTTTGCTTTTGAAAAACAAGATAGGGGTCATGTCCTATCTTCCCTGAGAATTCTCCTATATAAAGAGTTCTCCCCTCCTTTGTAAGATATAGAAGTTTGAAAGAAATAAAACTCGTGTTTTTTTTCTTACAACATGAATCCCTAAAACTCTTCTCTCTCTCTGCAAATGAAGCTCTAAGAAAGAAAAAGAATAAAGAATTAAATTTGTTCATTTTGAAAAACCTAAGGAAGTATGCTCTGCACTTGCCTTTTCTAAGGATCCTGTGCATCAGAAAACTTTTGATCATTTCTTATCTGGTTTGGTACCCTGTTTTAGACTAAAGGAAAGTCTGTTTTGGGTTGTATAACCCGAGAAAAATGTTTTAAAAGTTTTGCGAAAGTATATCGGCTGGAAACCCGAGCTTGCGGACTACTGGTCCTAAGAACAGTCTTAACTGTTGTAGTTCTGGTATAACAACGCCACGTACTTTACCCTAACTGGTATCAAGGTCAAAAGAACACTTCCTACGTGAAGAGTAGTCAGGACTGTTCCTACGATTGCATGCTGATATTCCTTGAATCGGGTATCTAGCAAAGCTAGTATGGCTGTGACAGGTAAACCTTTTCTCCCATGAAGGGTGAGAATTAAATGAACTCCACCAAGATGGAGGTGTGTGTATCCTTCTCTTTTCCATTGGATAACAAGTTCTAGTGGAATTTCAAGGGTGACATATTGCTCTGCTTGTGAATATGTCATATTCATGGCCACATTTGATCTGCAAAAAGCCCTATTTGCAGATCAAATGTCTTTGCCTGCAAGAATTCTCCCTTTGTTTGTAAAGTTTTGTTTCAACTTCTGAAGGAATATACTTCTGGTTAAGGAATTTGGCCGTTGATACAGCTTATATGAGCTGATGAGAGGCATGGAAGATTCACTAATTTGGGCTGACTCTAGAACATACGAATACTCAACAAGGTTTTCTATTTTTGAAGCCAGGTATTTAGAACAAGATTTAGGAAGTGAGAGAGTTGAAGAAAGAGTAACAGGAGCAAGATTATTTGGATTGTTTAATGAAGATGCCATGTTAGGTTCAGTATTTCCTTTGTTTACCTTGTCTAGACGAACAGATCTCATATTTACCACTTCATTTTGATGAAAAGCATTATGCTCAAAGATAGAAAATAATTGTACGTGGCTTTTTATACCAGTAGTGCAAACTGATCTAGTCCCCATTCTGGATGACCATCAGAATATTTGTCACTGGTTTCCTGCGGATATACAATAATATTCTAGCTTGTGGGCAAATTATCACCTGCATCAAAAGGACTCAAATTAGAAACATTAAAAGTAGCACTTACATATGGTACCCACTGGGCAAATCCAACTTGTATGCATTATTGTTGATACATTCCAAGACTTGCAAAGGCCCATCCCCTCGAGGTAACAACTTGGATTTCCTTTGTTCTAAAAATAGTTCCTTGACTAGCTTGTGTCACCCTTTGTTGGCTTGTTTAACATATTACTTAGTTCTCTACTCAATGTTGAACTTTGACATCTCATGTGTTTGCTTAAAAATTCAGCCTTTTTCTTTCCATCTAAGTTAACATGCTCAAAAACATGTAATGGAGTTAAAGAATTAAAATCAAACAATTTCAATAGTTAAATACTCAGTAGCAGAATAAACAAAATGATTATAAGCAAACTCAACATATAGCAAACAATACTCCCAAATTTTTTAATGATAAAGTTTTATTCACAACTTCTGTTTGACCATAGTTTGAGGGTATCGAGTAGTTGAAAATAACAACACGGTCCCTATATTAGCCCACAAAGTCTACTTGAAGTAACTAAAGAACTTAGCATCCATATCAAAAATAATTTTCCTAGGGATACCATACAACCTTATAATTTCCTTTAAGAACAAATCAGCAACATTGGAAGCTCTCATCTTTCTTGTGGCACGAAATAAAAGTGCAGCCCCATGGTTTATACACCCCGTTGCCAATATCTAGTGTGCCTTGGACTGATGTTTCAATGTATTTTGTATTAGGGTTACCTGGGTCTAAATGAGGGAATGATTCAATTTTCATTAAAACCAAGCCTATGCCAATAAGCAGGTGTTGGGAAGCTTTTGCTTGATCATTTGAAACGCCTTCTCTTACTCTTCTACCTACTTGAATCCAACGTTTTCTCGATTAATTTAGTAAGCAGTGCAGCCAATGTGCCCGTGAAAGCTTCTCACATTACCTATGCTTGTGGGACTCTGCCACTCTTAGATGGGATGTACCTTCTCCTCATCAATCTGTATACCTTGTGCACCCACAACAAATCCTAGAAACACAAGTTTATCGGTGCAAAAGGTCACCTTTTCATATTAGCAAACAACTTTTCTTTTCTATGCACATCTAAAACAAATTTCAAATGTGCTACATGATCGTCCAAATTTTTGCTATATGTGAGGATATCATCAAAATAAACAACCCCAAACCTGCCAATAAAAGCTTTCAAAACATGATTCATAAGTAAATGTGCTCGAAGCATTTGCTAAACCAAAAGGCATGACTAACCATTCTTACAAACCATATTTTGTTTGCATGCAATTTTTCATTCATCTCTGTCTTTCATTCTAATATGATGATATCCATTTTTAGATCAATTTTAGAAAATACACAAGAACCATGCAATTCATCAAGCATATCATCTAGTCTATGAATAGGATGTCAATACTATACCCCTAGTTATTGATGGCTCGGTAGTATACACATATCTTCCATGTCCCATCCTTCTTAGGAACTAGCAAAATTGGAATTGTACATGCAGTCATGCTTTCTCTTGTGTACCCTTTTTCCATCAATTCATAAATTGGCCTTTGAAGTCTTTTGTCTCCTCCAAGTTACTCCTACAGGTGGCCGGTTTGGAATGGGTGCACCGGGCATAAAATCAATCTGATGCTTAATCCCTCGAATTAGAGGTCAACCACGTTGTGTTTTTCAGGAAAGACATTCTCATAATTCTGCAAAAGAGAAGCAATAGAATTAGGCAAAGTAGGATCAAGTTTATTAGTGTTTAAAAACATCTCTTTGTACGAAAGAACAATCATTAGCTGATTTGAAACGATGCTCTTCTTATCTCACTCGCTCTTACATAGGAATTCTTTTATTTTCCTTCTGATTTTCTCTCAATGGCTGCATTTTTCTTTTTCATTTTTCTCAACGTCTTTCTAATTTTCACTCTCTTTTTCTCACTTTTCTTTTGTTCACTCTCTTTCTCATGATCACTCTCTCTATAACGTCACTTGGTCTTCATAAACCAGCTTTGGTGTCAATGGAACAAGAGTGATGTTTTGTTAATTAAACACAAATGAATACTTATTGGTAAAGCCATCACGCTTCACACATCTGTCAAATTACCAACGCCGCTCAAGTAACAAGTGTCATATAACACCTCATCTTCATACTTGCCGATCTAAAAAGACATTAGTAACTACTTGTTCACACTCAACTCACCACTATTATTCTACCACTATAGTTTGTAAGGCTGTGGATGCTTAAGTGTTGGAAGTCCTAACTTGTCCGCCATGATAATGCTAAGCAATATTGTTGCAACTTCCCCCATCAATAATCATACTACATACTTTGTCTCGAACATAGTACCTAGTATGGAAAATGTTTTCCCATTGCACTGCTTCATCTTCTTTTACTTGCACGCTCAAAACTCTCCTAGCTACTAAAGTCAACTCTCCAGGGGCTACATACTCTTCTTTTTCAACATTCTCCAATGGTAGCATCTCATTATCTTTTGTTTCATCATCAGTTACAATCTCACCATTATCCCACAACACCATAACTCTCTTATTAATGCATTCACTTGCTATGTGTCCCCTTGAAATTTAAAACACTTAACGTCACAACTCCTAGTAATGGGAGGCATGGTGTTACCTGGCTTAGGTGTACTAGATGTTTATGGCCTCTTGTCTCGCTTTACATAGCTCGACTTTCAAGGAGTTGAACTCAAGCTTGGGGTTGGATGGGTATGCTTCTAGATTGGATTTATCTTAAAAAGATAAGGCCATTCAAGAATCATGTCATGGTTCTTTATCCTCCTCCACATTTGTTCTTTTCATGGCAATCTCCATTTCTTTGTAATAATCCCTTACGCTTCGGCTACCCAGTATAAGACTTTGTAGTTTTTAGTACAAGTATCGATAGTAGTGATTAGGTACAAAATGCCTTCTCCTCGATGTTTTCATTTTATTCCACATCTCAACAAGACATTCCTTATTTCACTTCCTGTTTATAACAAGCTCATCCTACTAAGTAATAGAATAGTTAGAAAACTGAATTACAGCCAATTTTACTTTTTTGCCTCGGAATTATTGTGGCAGTTAAACATGAATTCCATCTTTTTCTCCCATTCAAGGTATGCTTCTAGATTGGATTTATCTTAAAAAGATCAGATCTTTATGCCACTCAAAACCATCATCTCAGCTCCATTTCTCTTATAACTACGTGCTTAGGGAACAAGTTGTGGTTGCCTCATATGTGCGTTCTATACTTGATCCAAATGCTCATATATGTGATCTAATTCAGCTCTCATCATCCATCTAATCTCTTCCATCAATACTTGAATTTGTAAATTTTGAATCGCAAATTGTAGAACATCTTCATTTATGTTTCTTTCTTGATTGTGAGACATGGTTGGGATTTGCAAAATAAGGTTAGAAGTAATGTGGAAAGGACCTCACCACATTGTCTTACGTGTTTCACTCTATAAAATGATTCACTCAGTTCCACTTGCGTTTCACTCAAATTTGTTGGCTTTTACCCTCTAATATGCTCACACTCCTTTTTTTTCACTCTTAGTGATTCTCGCTCGGTTCTTATCAAATTAATCAAACCAACATCAAGATTCCACCAGCAATTCACAAAGATTACACCAAGTATATATGAATTTCAAATGCATGAATAGAAGGAACACATACATTCATATTTCAAAAGCACAAAATACTAAAATTAACAATTTTTTTTCAATTCTCTTGTTTGCTTCTTCTCTTGTTTCTTTATTTTATTTTTCTTTTTAGAACTCTTTTTTTTTAATAACATGTGATATGAACCCCGTTAAGAACTGACGCAAACCTAATCAATTTAGTCCCTAAGATCAAATCTAAACCTGGAATTGAATGAAATCGCGACCCAATACCTAATGAAAGCACGAACCTTGGTATGTGAGGATGCCACAATTAGTTAATGAATGATTGATAAGTCAAGAGTTTGAACACCACGGAAATCCAATAAGTTCAAAAAGTTTGTTTAAGAACCAAGGAGAATTAACTCTCTCACCAATTGCATCAAAACTGATCTTCTTTGTTTATTGGATGCGAATAAGCTATATAAGATTGGTTACAAGAATTTTTGGAAGTAAATCTTAAACCAAAAATCAAATCTAAATCTGAATCTAAACAAATAGCAAAGAATCTAAATCAAATTAGAATCATAATCTACGCAAATAGTAAAGAATCCAATTAAAATCAGAATCCTAATCGGCTTAAATGGCTTACGTTAATTAAAATGGAAACTTGGCAATTAAAAGAGAAATAACAGGAAAGTATCTGAAAAAGGAAAATAATATATTTTCCCCCTATAATGTGCAAGCCAACTTCTTATTTCATGGAAGTGATTATTTGGAAATTCAAGAGCTTGAATCATGCATTTATCATGTGCGATTCCTTCAACAGGCCTCCATGAATTTGATTGAGCCGAAATTGCTTAAATTACCCAATAAGCACTTCTTTGAATTTCTTTGCTCGAGCTCTTGTGACGGGTCCGACGGGAACTTGAATAGGATCTGAATATGTCTCATCCCACATGCTTGTGATAGTTTTGTCCTCAATCTCATCAACATGAACAATAATTGACAATAACAACTTTGAATCAATCTAGAACTGAGAAACAATCATAATTCGAACATGAATGATGAACCAGAATATGACTTAACAAATAAACTTCATACTAGAATAAGGAAACTACTACAAATTTTCTACCAAAAAAGGTAGAGGAAGTTCGGCCAAAACTTAAGGTTTCAAAACCGAATTGGGAAACTAGAGATTTTTTTTTAATATAATCAAGTAATCAAATATCCAACCTTAATTCAAATAGATACAAACTTAGTTATCCTAGAGTTTTCAGCAATTCACAAGTAAAAGAACCAGAATTCACAACTCGATGAATTAAAACAAAGAAATACGAAAATTTTAGAAAGGGTGCAAAATTAGGCCAGAAAGGTTTTAGGGATTTTCAAGACTGAATTTGGACAATGGGAACTATGACTCTTGATTAACAGTAAACAAAAACTAAAGAAAATGACAAGCAAAACCTAATCAGAACCTCGCTCTGATACCAAGTGATAACAACCCTACCAAAGAGTTGACATGATCCTAACCAATTAGTCTCCAAGTTTGAATTTTATAAGTTCAAAGGGTTCGTTTAAGAATCAAAGAGAATTAAACTCTCAAACAAATTGCATAAAAGAATTTATCTTCTTTTTTTATTGGATTCGAAGGGAAAGTTTAACACCCAAAAAAAGATTAATCTAAAGTAAATAAGGAAAGTCTCCTAAATAGCTTAAATGCCTTACATCAACTCTGAAAACACATCATTAATAAAAATGGAAACTAGGTAATTAAAAGAGAAATAGTTAATTTCTCTCCTTACTTGCCTCTTCAAAAAAAAAGGGGGGGGGGGGAATATCTGAAAAGGAAAGTAGCTTATTTTTCAGCTATAATAAATTAGCCACCTTGCTGTTTTCATGGGAATGATTATTCAAAAACTTCAAGAGCCTGAATTTCGTACTTGGTGGTCTGAATATCATGTGCAACTCAATCAATGGACCACCATAAATTTGATCCTGTGAAGGGTCCGATGGGAACTTGAATAGGATTGAATATACGTCATTCCATGTGCTTGTGCCAGCCATGTCCTTAGTTTCATCATCTAAGATTTCATGTTCAACTCGCCAATATATTTCGTAAGTATTCAAAGTTCTGGCTCATCTATATTATTTCTCATGTGTACATGATAAAATTCTCTAATATATTTATGGACACTATGATTTGTTTGCTTCTAATACAATAAGCTTAACCCGCTTCTCTTGGGGAGTCCCCATGATAAAATTCTTCAACATGCATCTTACCATAAAAATATGGAATATTGAAATTAATCTTGCAATCTAAACTTTTTTCTCACATTCTATCATCATCCATAGATTCACCTTCTTCCAAATTGCTTTTTAATTCCTCATGCACCTACGCTGGAATTCACCTTACAGGTCCTATATTCTTAGGACAACATCGAATTGACACCCTAAGGCACTACTTCATGATTGACGCCCTCTCTTTATGGTGATAATCTTTGGGTTGTTCTTCACAATTAACTCCATGAATTACTTTCTCACAATTAACCTTGCTATTGTTTGCTCTCCTCGTTATTGCCCATGGAAAGCTTGAGACCCTTGATTGCTTGCTTCATTTCCATCACCCAGATACACATTTATTTTGAACTCAAGATCAAGTTTTTGAATGGTTCACCACACCTCACCCATCCATCCTTGAACAAGATGATAAAGTTCAAAAGGAACTCTATAATTTCCTTTGTGAACTAAACCACCAACCTGCTCCCCACAAAGCCATTTCTCACACCTCCCTTGGTCCACAGCATGATATCATCATGATCCCCACTCCTTCAGCAATTTCAAAACCTAAATCCACGGGCATTATCATCAAGGAAGAAAAACCAGACTTCATTGATTTTCTAAACCAAGATGCACAGGACCCATGGGAAGCATTCTTGCCCTTAAGCCAACATCTCCAAAACCTCCAGCAAACTCCACCAACACATGCCTCAGATGATCCAACAAATAAAGCCAGTTCTAGCACACCAACCGGCTCCAAGGAACACCCATCCTCTTCTTGGCGCAAAATATTTTGCCCTTGGCCACCCTGTCGCCCAGATCACCAACAACCACCAGAAACTCCATGTCCATCACTCAAAGTCCTCTTTTCAAAAGATAAAGATGAGACCGACAGATCATCTGATGAAGACTACATGAATCTCTCATCTCCATGATTCATGCAATTTGGCATCATTTACTTTTTTAAAAGTTTGTAATAATTAAAGCATGACTCATGCTTTAATTTGTCTTTATTACTTTTGCTTTTTAAAGTTTGTAATAATTAAAGCATGAGTCATGCTTTAATTTGTCTTTATTGCTTTTACTTTTCCAAAACCTTGTCGCTTGTAATTATGTCTTTGCTTTTAGAAAAGTGATAGGGGCCCTGTCCTATCCTTTTCCTTGGTTTTCCTCTTATATAAGCTCAGCTTCTCTTTGTTAGAAGCATAGCAAAAAAAATAATAAAATCTCTAGCCTTCTATAATCATGAGATTCTAATTTCTCTTTTTCTCTCTGTCAATGAAGCTCTAAAAGTTTTAAAAATAAGAAGAAAACTTACATTTGTTCATTTTGAAACTTAAGGAAGTATGCTCTGCACTTGCCTCTTGCAAGGATCCTGTGCATCAGAAAACTTTTGATGATTTCTTATCTGGTTTGGTACCCTATTTTAGACTAAAGGAAAGTCTGTTTTAGGTTATATAACCCGAGATGAAAATGTTTCAAAGTTTTTTGATCTCAGAGGTATATCGGCTGGAAACCCGAACTTGTGGACTATTGGTCCAAAGAATAGTTTTAACGGTTATAGTTCTGGTATAACAATGCCACATACTCTCACTGACCTAACAGAAACAGTTCTTCAAAGAACAATTAAAAGACAAAGAGCCTTTTCTGAAGTGCTTGCAAAAAGCCTTACTTACAGATCAAACTCAAGAAAAAGAAAGATTGTGATTGCAGCACCAAAAAGAAGAAGCATTTCTGAAAATTCCAAGATCCAGATTCGTTTCCTAGATCAAAATCCAAGCGACAATCATACAGGTTTTTCAGGAAAAGATCTAGTTCTTTCAAAGAACAGAAAAGGAGAAAGTCAAGTCACTCTGATACCATAAGGTCAGCGAGAGTACGTGGCGTTGTAATACCAGAACTATTACAGTTAAAACTATTCTTTGGACCAATAGTCTGCAAGTTCGGGTTTCCAGCCAATATACCTCTGAGATCAAAAAACTTTGAAACATTTTCATCTCGAGTTATATAACCCAAAACAGACTTTCCTTTAGTCTAAAACAAGGTACCAAACCAGATAAGAAATCATCAAAAGTTTTCTGATGCACAGGATCCTTGCAAGAGGCAAGTGTAGAGCATACTTCCTTAAGTTTCAAAATGAACAGATGTAAGTTTTCTTCTTATTTTTAAAAATTTTAGAGCTTCATTGACAGAGAGAAAAAGAGAAATTAGAAACTCATGATTATAGAAGGCTAGAGATTTTATTATTTTTTTTGCTATGCTTTTAACAAAGAGAAGCTGAGCTTATATAAGAGGAAAACCAAGGAAAAGGATAGGACAGGGCCCCTATCACTTTTCTAAAAGCAAAGACATAATTACAAGCGACAAGCTTTTGGAAAAGTAAAAGCAATAAAGGCAAATTAAAGCATGACTCATGCTTTAATTATTACAAACTTTAAAAAGAAAAAGCAAAAGCAAAAGTAATAAAGACAAATTAAAGCATGACTCATGCTTTAATTATTACAAACTTTTAAAAAAGTAAACGATGCCAAATTGCATGAATCACAGAGATGAGAGATTCATGTAGTCTTCGTCAAATGAGCTGTCGGTCTCATCTTTATCTTTTGAAAAGAGGACTTTGAGTGATGGACATGGAGTTTCTGGTGGATGTTGGTGATCTGGGCTACAGGGTGGCCAAGGGCAAAATATTTTGCGCCAAGAAGAGGATGGGTGTTCTTTGGAGCCGGTTGGTGTGCTAGAACTGGCTTTATTTGTTGGATCATCTGAGGCATGTGTTGGTGGAATTTGCTGGAGGTTTTGGAGATGTTGGCTTAAGGGCAAGAATGCTTCCCATGGGTCTTGTGCATCTTGGTATAGAAAATCAGTGAAGTCTAGTTTTTCTTTCTTGATGATAATGCCCGTGGATTTAGGTTTTGAAATTACTGAAGGAGTGGGGATCATGATGATATCATGCTGTAGACCAAGGGAGGTGTGAGAAATGTCTTTGTATGGAGCAGGTTGGTGGTTTAGTTCACAAAGGAAATTATAGAGTTCCTTTTGAACTTGATCGTCTTGTTCAAGGATGGATGGGTGAGGTGTGGTGAACCATTCAAAAACTTGATCTTAAGTCCAGAAGAAATGTGTATCTAGGTGTTGGAAGTATGGTCTATGAATAATGAACACATATGTGAACATTTTGCTTCTGATGCTAGCATACGTTCCAAGTTATGAAATTGTGACAATTGTTGGAGTTTCATTCTCTACCATGGAATTGGAGAAAACCATTCAAGAAGCGTCCAGATGAGTGAGGTTGATTTATCTAGATTGAACAAATGTTCTAAGGTGGCTGTTACTGGAACAATTAGTTTGGTGTCATAGAGGACAGTTAGGCACCAGATGTACCATAATTCATCTTCTGAAATGTCTCTAGAAGGATCTAGGGTTAAACCTGTAAGAAACAAGTTTTCTGGGTGAAATTTTGAAAATGGAAATGAGTCTGATAAGAGATAGGCTTTCATGAAAAACCTAAAGATAGCTTTCTTTGCAAACTCTTGTATGGCAAAGACTGTGGTGAAAGTTTTTCCAAGGGGAAAGGTTTTTTGGGTAAGGGCTTGTGAGGGGAGTGAAGTGGCCATGAAGATGATAGGAAAATGGTGGTCTGAGGATATGAAAAACAAGGATTTATCTGGTTTAGCAAGTCTTGAGAGCATATCAGGAATGAGGTTGTGGTCTCCTTTTATATACAGAGAAATCATATTTTGAAAACCAGTCTTTTAGCCTAAGCAACATCTTTTCTCAAACATTTTTTCCTTTGAAATTCATGATGTTGGGAAAAGCTGAGTTGTCCATTCTGACCAAAAAGTGATAGCCGATAAGATGATACTCGAACTTTTGAATACCATGCTTGACAGCTAAAATTTCTTTGAACACACTGTGGTAATGGATTTGTGTGTCAGAAAAGTGGCCACTGGCATAGGCAATAAAGTGTTCTTTGCCATTTGTTTCTTCAAGGAGGTTGGTCCCCCATGATTCGTCACTTGCATCAGTCTGCAATATTCGCCTGCCATCGATGATGAGCTTTAATGGTGGCGGATTTTGCGCAATTTGCTTTAAAATTGTGACAGCAAGTGTGTGGTTGTTATTCCACGAAGGTGGATTCTTTTTTAGCAAGGCTGACAGCTGACGGGTGTGATGATCAACATGAGGAAGAAAATCCCTGATATAATTAATAATACCAAGGAACCGCTGGATTTGCCTTTTGGAAAGATTCTAATCTGGAAAGTGGATGAGCTCTTGAGCAATGTGCTTTCCTGGCTGATAGTGGCCATCTTTGATAGTCATTCCAAGGAATTCAATGTTATTGGTAGCAATTATGCTTTTCTTAGCTGATAACATGATTCCATGAGATTGAATAATATCAAAGAATTGATTTAACAAATGGCGATGGTCATCTTGTGTACCTAAAAACAACAAAATATCATCAATGTAAATCAATGCACTATGCAAAATGGGTTAGAAGATTTGGACCATGGTTTTTTGGAAAATAGATGGGGCTGTTTTAAGGCCAAAGGGTAAAACTGTCCATTGATAGTGGGCATTGGGGATGCAAAAGGCAGTTTTGTATCGTTTTGAAGGTTTAATTCCAAGTTGCCAAAATTCGGATTTAAGATCAAATTTTGAAAAGAGTTGAGCATTTTTTAGATAGGTGAACATGTTTAGAGGTTGGCAAAGGGAATTTGTCATCTTGTATAGGTTGATAGTCAATGACTAATTGTTTTTTTCCTCTAACAATCTTAGAATGTTTTTCAACATAAAAAGCTTGACAAGCCCATTGAGAACTAGTGGGTTCAATAAGACCTTGGGCCAGCAACTGAGAACATTCCTTTTGGGCTAGGGCTAAGTCGGAAGGACTCATTCCTGGATGGGTGGCTTTGGTTGGATTGACATCTTCATTCAACTTGAAAGGCAATTGAACAAAGAAATTTGAATTTTTCCACAGAGGATTTGGATGGTGAAAGTCAGCATGAGACTCAGGACAATATTTCAAAAACTTTGTGGAAATGTCCTGGAAAGGCTGGGAGGTTTCAGACAAACCATAAAGCTTAAGAACATTGGTGAATGGTTTAAACATGGACTTGACTCGGATTCCAGTAGGAATGATTTGGAGGTGCTTTGCCCTTGGCCACCCTGTCGCCTAGATCACCAACATCCACCAGAAACTCCATGTCCATCACTCAAAGTCCTCTTTTCAAAATATAAAGATGAGACCGATAGCTCATCTGATGAAGACTACACGAATCTCTCATCTCCATGATTCATGCAATTTGGCATCATTTACTTTTTTAAAAGTTTGTAATAATTAAAGCATGAGTCATGCTTTAATTTGTCTTTATTACTTTTGCTTTTGCTTTTGCTTTTTAGAGTTTGTAATAATTAAAGCATGAGTCATGCTTTAATTTGTCTTTATTACTTTTGCTTTTGCTTTTGCTTTTTAGAATTTGTAATAATTAAAGCATGAGTCATGCTTTAATTTGTCTTTATTGCTTTTACTTTTCCAAAACCTTGTCGCTTGTAATTATGTCTTTGCTTTTAGAAAAGTGATAGGGGCCCTGTCCTATCCTTTTCCTTGGTTTTCCTCCTATATAAGCTCAGCTTCTCTTTGTTAGAAGCATAGCAAAAAAAAATAATAAAATCTCTAGCCTTCTATAATCATGAGTTTCTAATTTCTCTTTTTCTCTCTGTCCATGAAGCTCTAAAATTTTTAAAAATAAGAAGAAAACTTACATCTGTTCATTTTGAAACTTAAGGAAGTATGCTCTGCACTTGCCTCTTGCAAGGATCCTGTGCATCAAAAAACTTTTGATGATTTCTTATCTGGTTTGGTACCCTATTTTAGACTAAAGAAAAGTTTGTTTTGGGTTATATAACCCGAGATGCAAATGTTTCAAAGTTTTTTTATCTCAGAGATATATCGGCTGGAAACCCGAACTTGCGGACTATTGGTCCAAAGAATAGCTTTAACTGTTATAGTTCTGGAATAACAACGCCACGTACATTCTTTCATCTCAGTCTTGGCAACATTATGAAGAAAATTTCAAATCCGTCAATGAAAAATTCTTCACCACCAAGTTGATTACCAAAAAACCCATTAGTATTCAAATCTTTCCAAACTGTGTTATCTGGACAAAAGTCATCGGTTCCCATATGCCTAATAAGGATATCTTGTTAGGATTTGATATCATTCACCAGATAAAACACCTCCAAATCATTCCTACTGGAATCCGAGTCAAGTCTATGTTTAAACCATTCACCAATGTTCTTAAGCTTTATGGTTTGTCTAAAACCTCCCAGCCTTTCCAGGACATTTCCACAAAGTTTTTGAAATATTGTCCTGAGGTAGTTTAGCCTTCTATAATCATGAGTTTCTAATTTCTCTTTTTCTCTATGTCAATGAATCTCTAAAACTTACATCTATTCATTTTGAAACTTAAGGAAGTATGCTCTGCACTTGCCTCTTGCAAGGATCCTGTGCATCATAAAACTTTTGATGATTTCTTATCTGGTTTGGTACCCTGTTTTAGACTAAAGGAAAGTCTGTTTTGGGTTATATAACCTGAGATGAAAATGTTTCAAAGTTTTTTTTATCTCAGAGGTATATCAGCTGGAAACCCGAACTTGCAAACTATTGGTCCAAAGAATAGTTTTAACTGTTATAGTTCTGGTGCGCTAATTTATTTTTTACTTATCCATTTATGGAACACATTCTGTTTTAATCATACAAAGAGGGAAAGAGTTAGTTTTCACTTAATTTTTAGCTGCTTGTATGGGTCCTTTCCTAACACTAATTTATTTTTAGTTTTTAAAGCCAACATTCCATAACAATTCAATTAGTTTAATTCTCTATTTTAAGAGTTTTCCACAATAGATATTTTCAAAGGAGAGTATTGTTTAATATTTATTCATCTTTCTATTTGAGGGTATAAAAGAGATGTAAGCTTTGTACTTCCTAAATTTTTCTTTCTTCAATTTCTATTTTTAGAACACGTTCTAAAATTTCTATATAAGAATTATTTTTTATCCAAATCTCTTTCAAGAACTACAAATATTTTTTTATAAAAACTATCAAGAATTATCTTTTCTAAAAATAATTATCTAAAATTTCTATATAAGAATTATCTTTTCTTTACACTTATTGTAACACTCTACTAAAATATATATTTAACTAATCACAAAGTAAAAGTAAGAATTTATATTATAACTAAAAGCTAAGCCCATCATTAATTACCTTTTTGATGTGATGAGTTATAATATTAATTCTTTCATAAAGTAAAAGTCATATAGAGATTCCATAGTTTATTCCAAAACTTGATTATTTCATAAAGCTAAGGTATTTATTTTTTTATTAAAACAAAGCTAAGCCCATCATAAAATCCCAAGGTCTGTTATGCCCATACGCACTTCGTCTTGGCTAGGACTTGGCGCCAGCTTGCCCTACTTATTGTTACCTGCAATGTAAGGACTTTATGAGCTAATGCTCTGCAAGATAACACTTGGATGCATATATAACTTATTATGCATATGGATGATCATATTAAGCTTTTAAAAGAAACTTAGAAAATACAAAACAACTTCATTAGGGCCCTAAGTATGTTGCACTACAAGGTTTGCACTTTTACTCTTTTAAACATTATGCCCTCGGGCCTCATTAGTTGATCTTTTGGGTGTTACATATCGTCGTCCCCAAAAGATTTCTTTTTACTTAGCTTTGAGGGCTTGCGCTCCTTAGAAACTTTGCCACCTGGTAGTACAACCACCCATTTTTCATAAATTCATTCTCTGAATTCTTCATAATGTAATCCATGATATGGATGTATCCAATGCAACTTATGTCATCACATTTGAAGTTCCTAGATTCATAACAAGATTCTTTAATACAGACAGCATAGCCAACCATAGCATAATTAAGTATAAGTATCACAAATTAGGCGGTAGAGCCATCCATAACATAAGTATCATATCTTAGGTGGCAAAGCCGACCATAATGTAATTAAGTATCATAGAGCATAGTCGACCATATAAGAATTTATATTATAACTAATCACATCAAAATAGCCCTCACAACATAAAGGAATGGTTAAAACTGAAGTTAAATATGAGAAGAATTTTGTCCATACATTGCAGTTGAAGTGTTACTTACCTCTTGACCTTGACTTCTCTAGACCTTTCTAAATTAAGGATTTTTCTACTCTTGATATTATGACTTAGAAGAGAATGAAATTTCTAGGTTGGATTGAAAATGAAAGGGTGTAGGGGGTATTTATAGGATTTCTCAGGGCTAATGGATGGCTAGGATTTTGCCACCATAAAATCTTGATCAATGGTTGAGATTAACCTTTATAAATAACTTACTAAATTCTAGAATTCTTAACTTTCTCTGCATACTTCTCTTATATCATCAATTATGTTATTGCTTATGTCATCATTACTTAGAATTAAATTTTTAATACTTAAGGGAGCTTGTTAACTTAAAATAAATTCTATTATATTTAAGTGTGAAAATTGTACCTCACAATTCCTCCCCCCTTTAAAAAAATTTTGTCCTCGAAATTTACTTACTGAATAGCTCAGGATACTTATTCTTCATCTCTTCCTCACGTTCCCGTGTTGCCTCCTCCACTGAGTTATTTAACCATAGTACTTTAACTAAAGGAATCTTCTTATTACTTAACTCCTTTATCTTTCTATCAAGAATTTGAATTGGACGTTCTTCGTAGGTTAGGTCACCTTCTAGTTGTAGAGGCTTATAATCTAGAACATGAGAGGAGTCTGGGATGTATTTCTTTAATATGGAGACATGAAAGACATTATGTATTCTTGATAACGATGGTGGGAGGGCAAGTTGGTAGGAAACATTCCCGACACGATCAAGTATTTTAAATGGCCCAATAAACCTCAAACTTAATTTTCCTTTGTTCCCAAATCTCATTGATCCTTTTACTGGGGCAACGTTTAGAAATACTTTGTCACAAACTTGAAATTCCAAAGGCCTTCGCCTCTTATCCGCATAACTTTTCTATCGACTTTGAGCTGCCTACATTCTTTGATGTATTTTTTCGATCGCTTCAGATGAGGCAATAATTAAGTCGGGTCTAAAATGCCTTCATTCGCCAATCTCATCCCAATGAATATGCGATCTACATTTTTTACCATATAGTGCTTCGTATGGTGCCATGCTGATTGTTGCTTGGTAACTATTGTTGTAGGCAAATTCAACCAATGGTAAATACTTGCTCCATGATCCTTGAAAGTCGATAGCACATCCTTGCAACATATCTTCAAGCGTCTGAATTGTTCTTTCTGACTGGCCATCTGTTTGAGGGTGAAATGATGCACTAAATTTTAATTTTGTCCCCATAGCGCTATGTAACTTTTCCCAGAATGTCGAAGTAAACCTTGCACCTCGGTCAGAAATAATAGAAATGGGTACACCATATAGTCTTACTATCTCTTTTACATATATTTCTGCAAGTTGGTCCATGTGTACATCATTCGAATAGCCAAGAAGTGAGCAAACTTTGTGAGTCGATTGACGATCACCCAAATAGCATCATGCATTTTTGTAGTCCTTGGAAGACCAATGACGAAGTCCGTCATGATTTCTTCCCACTTCCATTGAGGAACTTGATTGGATTCCAAAAGTCCTGCTGGTCTCTAGTGCTCTACTTTGATTTGTTGACAAGTGAGACATTTTGCCACGAACTCAACTATATCCTTCTTCATTTCAGGGCACCAACAATCCTTCTTTAAGTCTTTGTACATCTTTGTTGTGCCAGAATGAAGTGAATATGGGGTTGTATGAGCTTCAAGTAGAATATATTTCTTTATATCTGCATTATCTGGTACACATACCATGCCCTTGAACAAGAGTTGGCCTCTACCTTCTTAAATGACGTCTCCTTTGAGTTGGCCTCTACCTTCAAGTTCTTCAAGTAGGAATCGCTTTTTTACCCTTCCTTAATCTTTTCTAATAAGGTTGAGCGAAGCATCATGTTGGCTAATTTTCCTGCTACTAGCTTGATCTCTGCCTTGCATATATCATTTTGTAATGGGTTAGGTAAAATCTTTAAAGGTGACAGACTTGACTTTTGACTTAGTGCTTTTGCTACCACATTTGCTTTTCCAGGGTGATAGTTTATTTCGCAGTCATAGTCTTTGACAAGCTCTAGCCAACGCCACTATTGCATATTTAACTCCTTCTGTGTAAAGAAGTATTTGAGACTCTTGTGATCAGTGTAAATCTTACAATGCGCCCCCATTAAATAGTGACGCCATATTTTTAATGCATGCACCACTATTGCCAACTCCAAATCATGCGTTGGATAAATTTTCTGATATTCCTTCAATTGTCTGAAACCGTACGCAATGACTTTTCCATCCTATGCCATTTTTAGAGGCATTGTCATAGATGACAAAATCCTCAGAGCTATTAGGAATTGCTAGCATTGGAGCAGTGACCAGCCGTCGTTTTAGTTCTTCAAAGCTTTTCTCGCATTCTGGCGTCCATGCAAACTTGACATTTTTCTTTGTCAACTGGGTCAATGGCATCGCAATCTTTGAGAATCCTTCCACAAATCTTCGGTAGTATCCAGCCAAACCCAAGAAACTTCTGACTTCTTTGGCATTAGTCGGTCTGGACCATTGGCTTACAACTTCCACCTTCGAGGGGTCTACTAAGATCCCATCTTTAGATACGACGTGTCCTAGGAATATAACTTTCTCAAGCAAAAATTCACATTTCTTGAGTTTTGCATAAAGTTGCTTCTCCTTCAAGGTATGAAGAGTAATCAATAGATGCTCAGTAAGCTCTTCCTTTGATCGTGAGTAGACCAAAATATCGTTGACCACTGTGAATTTGTGTATATAGTCTTTAAATGCCTTGTTCATGAGGTCCATGAAGGCTGCTAGGGCATAGTTAGACCAAATGGCATGACAATAAACTCATAGTGTCCATAACGTGTTTTGAATGCTGTTTTAGGAATATCTTCTTCCCTAATTCTCAACTGGTGAAATCCTGATCGAAGATCAATCTTTGAAAATACTTATGCTCCTTGTAGCTGATCACACAAGTCATCGATGCAGGGAAGTGAGTACTTGTTCTTGATAGTCACCTTATTTAGCTCTCGATAATCGATGCACATTCGTAATGATCCATCATTCTTTCTTACAAATAGTACTGGCTTGGACGTATATAGCCTTTGTCTAATAAATCTTGGAATTGACTCTTTGACTCCTTTAATTCTAGGGCGCCATTGAAATCGAAGCAGTTCCTGGTATCAAATCAATTTTAAATTCAATTTCTCGATCCAATGGCAATCTTGGGAGTTCTTCAAGAAAGACCTCATGAAATTCGTTCACCACTGGAATATGTTCCAACTTTGGTCTTTACTCTTCTTTTTCAATGACCACACTTGCCAAGTACCCCCTCATATCCTCCATTTAATAGTGAAGCTGCTTTTAAGGCAGAGATGATAGAAATTATGTTCTCTTTGCATTCTCCTTTAAATGTAAATGATTCCTTTTGTGGTGGTCGAAAAGTTACCTCATTTTTCTTGCAATTTATCTTGGCATAGTGCTTCGATAGCCAATCCATGCAAGGATTACGTCATAGTCATGCATCTCGAGGATTATTAGGTCAACACATAGTGTATTACCACTAATGCTAACCTCACATGCCTGAATTAATTTCACATGATGGTACCATGACACTAAAAGGCCTATTTATTTTGTCAGGGACATTTTTTATTTTTCTAATGAATGCTGGTGAGGCAAATGAATGTGTAGCTCCTGAGCTATTAGCACATATGTAGGAGTTTTATAGATAGATAGTTCACTTGATATTATTTAGGGGTTTCCTTCCGCATTTGTCTTGGTGAGTGTGAATACTCGAGCATTAGCCTTTCCTTGTGGCATACCATTCTCTGGCAGTCCCTGATGAAGTGTCCTTTTCCACATTTGAAACATGTTCTAGTATTTGCTCGACATTCCTTGGGACTTCCTTCTGATGATTATTTGGGCGTTTGCTTTTACTCTGATATTGGACCATTGGCGTTCCCTTTCTCTTGTTATTATTTGAGCGTTGTTTTTCTACAAGGTTCCCTTGGTCCACACTTCCTTTGTTTCTTCATTTTTCTTCCTTCTTTTCTTTATCTGCTTGCTCAATTACTATGACTCGATTGATGAGTTCGTTGAAGGAAGCATCACCAACTCCCACCTTTAAATCTTTTGCAAGATCTTTATGCAATCCTTGCATAAAGTGGTCCTTTTTCAAGTCTTCCGTTGCAACCATATGTGGGGCATATCGAGAGAGCTCATCAAATTTTCGGATGTACTCTAGCACAAACATCCTTCCTTGTTATAAATAAACAAACTCTCTTCTTTTGGCTGAGCAAACCGTCTCTGAAAAGTATTTGTTATAGAAGTGTTCTTTAAATTCCACCCATTGCATTGTTGCTTCATTGTGAATTCATTTAATTGAGTCCCACCAATATTCCGCCGCTCCTCGTAGCATAAAGGCGACAAAGGTGACCTTTTCTTCTTTTGGCACTTTGGCTACTTCTATCATTCTTTCCATGGTTCGCAACCATTGGCCTGCTGCGATAAGATCTACACTGCCTTCGAATATGAGTGAATTTAATCTTCTGAATTAGTTCCCGGCATTGTTCATTACTTGAGCATGTTCATCCCCCCTTTATGATCCTTGAATTGCTCAATCTTAGGCTTTGAAACAACATTTTCATCTTTGCTCCATTTTGACTTCCATGAGGAAGATGAACCCAAATTGGTTCTAGTGGAACCTTTCTTTTTCAGTTGTCATTCCACTTTCATGGCCATGTCTTCCAACTCAACATAGTGCTGCAAGTCAATCGCATTAGCAATATCTTGATTTAAAATCTGGCCATAGTGGCCTCTCGTTCTTCTTCAATGTTGTCTCGAATCATGATTATTTCCATCTCCTTGTGGTAATCTTCCACACTTTTGGAACCTTGTGTAAGACTTTGAAGCCTTTGGTGTAGCTCCCTATAATAATGATTAGGAAAAAATCTCCTCCTCATGATGGCCTTCATCTCCTCCCAAGTGTTTATTGGCCTCCTTGAAGCTGAATCTGGACTTTCAAGGTGGTAGAAAGATTAGAGTCAAGAAGAGAAAGATTGAAATTGGGATAGAATGTAAGCAGAGCACTTCCGACATGGAGAGTAGTAAGAACGGTGCCAATAATAGCATGCTGATATTGCTTAAACCTGGTGTCAAGTAAAGTAATTCTGGCTGTGACAGGCATGCCTTTTCTCCCATGGAGAGTAAGGATAAGGCGAACACCTCCAAGATGAAGATGTTTGTAGCCTTCTCTTTTCCATGTAGAGATGAATTATGGGGGTATCTCAAGTGTCGCCTATTGTTCAGCTGTAGTAGCTTTTAAAGCACATTGATCTAGTCTGGATGACACTATATATTCTTTAGGAGAGAGGCGTTTGGTAGAAATCAGGGTTTTGATGGTCTTAGTAAAAGAAGATGGTTTTTTATACAGATGATACGAACTGATGAGAGGTAAGGAAGACTCAGTGATTTGGGCAGACTTGGGAACATAGGAATATTCAACAAGATTTTAAATCTTATTTGCTATTTGCTTAGTACAAGATTTGGGCAAAGAAAGAGTAGAAGATAAAGTAATTAGAGAAGATGAAGAAGGAATAGTAGTTGAGGATGATGAAGCCATGTAAATGTTTTTTTCTATTCTTAATTCTTAACCTCTGGAGATTTCAAACTCTATAAACTATACCAATATCTGATGAGTTCTGGCTCGATCATACTACCAAGGTCTACCCAACTTCCTCTGAGATAACATTCTCACAACAACCTGAGTCTATGACCATACAATATACTTTTCCCCTAATTGTACAAGTAGTTTGGAAAATATTTGTCACAAACACTTGTCTATTAAAATTGGTCCACTATCACCATGTTCTTCAATGGATTGTGCACTGCCACTACTATCAAAAGTTGGGTTTTCAACAAACTCTTCAATTTCCTTCCCTTGATAGTCTTCACTTTCCTCAGTGCCAACGAATAAGCCTTTGCCATATTTTCCTCCCTTTTTACACTCTCTCATTGGTGCCTATTTTCTCTGCAATTAAAACAATGTAATCCCAAACCCAAAGATTAGGTTTTGCTGCTTTGACCGATTTTACTAGTTTACTAATGCCTCCGCAGTTCGTCAACTGAAGAAGTTGATTTAGTTTCCGCGTTGGAGCCTTTTTTTTTAATTTAGGTAAACTTGAGACTACTCATATCCAATTAGGGATGGATTCTATAGTGTTATCTCTCAGTGGGAAGATTTGGGTTTTTTGGTTTGCTCTTTTTCCAATGGTGGTGATTCAAGATAAGGGGCTGATTTTACATTACTAAGTTAGTCACTTCTTTTTCCTTAAGCCTTTATTTATTTCATATATTCATGCTAGTTGTTTTATCCCTATAAAGGAGGAGCTATGGTACGCACTTGTAGCTTTTACTGATGGTACAAATGACACTTAGATAGCTTGGAAGATTCTAATTTTGTCTAGTCCTTGCCTTGTTCTCCAACAGACACAACCACTCTAAAGCTGCTACAGATGCCTTTAACCCAGCATTATTAGATTATGGTTTCAAGGCTATTGTCTTTTTGAGGAGTTCTAACACTAGGATGACATGCCCACTCGATGGCAGTTGGATAAGGTAATTTGTAATTTATACTCTATTTTCAGCATTTTGGGTAGCCCATCTGAACCATGTTGTATTAACCACGTTGTATTCGTTTGCTCCCCTCTTGTACTTGTTATTGATCAAAATTCAACTAGAGGGCCATTTAGATCTTTGTTCTTGTATTCTTGGCTCACTTTTTTAGGTTTTATTGACGCAATGAGCCAATCTTGGGTCGCTTTAGTGTTGGGTAGTAGGATGCTGGCTTTTCAACAAAAGCTAGTTCAATTGAAGCTCTATTTGAAAGCCTAGGATAAAGAGGCATTAAAAAATATATTTTAGAGAGTCAAGGAGGCAGAGTAAGAGGTGGCTTAGAGGGACCTTTAGTCTAATCTTTGTGGACTAATGGAGGATAGGGTCACCTTTTCTAAGGCCAGAGCCCGACTATTGCATGCTTTATCCTGTGAGGAGACTTTTTTTAGGCAACAGTTAGGTATTTGATAAGTATGGAAGGGGAATTCTAAAACTTGTTTCTTTCATGCCATGGCTACGAAGAAGCATCAGTAGTGCTTCATTTACAAGATCCATGGGCTAGCTCTTCTTGGCCATCTGAGACTTTTGTTGTCATAACATCAATTATTTAACTCTTCCAAGATTTCTTGTTTGAGGAAGCTAGTAAGTTGTTACTGTCGAATTTTAATTGTATTCCAACTTTGGTAAATGGTTCCTAACATAGAGAGGACCGCTTGGGCAAATTTCAAACCCGTTAGCTTGTGTAAAGTTACATCCAAGAGATATACAACTCTCAACCATCTTACCTTGGATTATCTTGCCCTCCCAGAGTGGCTTTGTTCCAAGTAGAATAATCCATGATAACATCCTACTAGTATTAGGAGCTAGTTCATGATTTGAACAGAAGGACCCGTGGGAGGAATGTGGTGCTTAAGCTTGATATGGCTAAGGCATACGATAAAATGTCCTAGTCCATTGTTATTCGAATGCTTCAGAGCTTCTACTTTTCAAGGTGATGAATTTTCGCGACCTATTGGGCTATTATTAGCCCATGGTACTCTATCCTTGTTAATGACACTTGTCACATGTTCTTCTAGTCTCAAGGCAGTTGAGGCAATGTGATCCCCATCCTCGTGCCTCTTCATTATCACCACTAAATTCCTATCTAGCGTTGGATTCTCTGCTCACTTAGAATCCATTTATGGTTTATGACTCTAAGGCCTTGCTAACACTTTTCTATTTTAGCTTAGTAGATGATATTGTTATATTTCCTAATAAAAGCAAGTCATGCCTCCAGCAACTTATGAATTTTCTTCACCACTAGAGACTATGTTTGACAATCTCACTAGTTAGTCTAAAAGCAACTTCTGTGCAGGAAGTTTGCTTTTGCCTCTATCTAGACAAACATTAGGTTGGCGAGTGATTTTCAATAGTATGAGTTATCTTTTACCTATCTTAGGTGTCTGATGTGTGTGGGATGCCTCTGAATTATGTACTTTGATGATATGATCACTATGGTCAAAAATAGGATCTACGGGTGGGTAAACCATTTGTTCGTTTTAGTGGAAAACTGGTCTCATCAGACATGTGTTTTCCTTTATGCCCCTTTATTTTTTTCATGTCTTTTGGCCGCCTATCACCATTACCAAGCATTTTAATTTTTTTTACCTTCTTATGGGGTGACACTAATACTCATCGTGTATTCATTGATAGCACTATACCTCATTTTTGTTTCCTAGAAGAGGAGGGTGGACTGGGTATTAAATCTTTTTGTGACCTTGTCGAGGCATTAGAGCAGAAGCTCTGGTAGTAATTTCATGACCAGCGCTCATTATTGGCTTCTTTCATGAAGTCTAAGTATTGCCAATTTGAGCACACTAATTTGGTCTAGTTATGCTGCCCAACTTCGCCCTATTGGCGTAGTCTATATACTATCTAGTATATCATTGGGCCCCATATATGTTGACTAGTAAGATTCAGGGACTGCAACTTCCGGTATGATTATTTCTTGGGCTTCTCTTTTTTATTTATGATTAATCTGGATAGAGCTTTTTCAACAACTGTCTCATCCTTTTGAAAGGGTATGGTATAAGATAGAGGTAAGTTGGAGGATACATTATCCTCCTCAATTATTAAGTAAATTCTTTTGGTGTATATTCTATGCGAGGGTTTAAATCAAAGGTGATGGGATCTGTTGTTAGATGGAGACTTTACTCTAAGGATAGCTTAGGGTTTCAGAACCAAAAGATAAGGTTTGCACTTTCATCTAGCAGTGATTCATTATTTTTGGAGCTTTCTTCTTCTTCTTCTAGCTAATCTTACACTATTTCTTGAGCATTAATGATGGCCCTATTATCATTTCATAGTAGACCACCCTCGAGTTAGATAGGTTTGGCTACACTTTCACTATTTATCACCTTTAATTGGGCATGTTCTCAACACATCAATAGGCATTTCTCTTGTTCCCAAGATCATCCTGTTGGCTTATCTGGTATTCTCCATTTTGATGCTCAAGCCATCCCTTAAGTCAGGCACTAGTGTTGGTGGCTTTCTATTTCTTTTATTCTTTTTTTGCTTTTCATGTGTATTTGCATTAACTTTTGGAGATTTTTCTATGTCCCCCTCCTTTTGTATTGATTACATTTTCTAATTTATATTACAGGTAGGGGTCTTGCCTAACCCCCTACCTTCTGGTGGTTTTTTTTATATAAAAAAATGGCGCCTTCAGGTACGTTTTTTGTTCTTTACCTTGTGGCATGTTTGAAAGGCTCATAATGTTGTACTTTTTTATTCTACTAGTGTCCATTATGAGGGAGTTATTTATCGAATGGTCTCTTACTTGAGATTAGCTATATCTGCGTTTGGATTCAAGCTAGCCCAACTGAAAGAGATGATAGATACACAGCTTGGAGATGACTTATGCATTATATCGTCCCTTGCTAGACTAGCTAGATAGATCTCTTAGTTGAGACTGTTGTAACGGATAGTGAAGCTGAGCATGGATTATTGCTCTCTTGGTAACCTAGGGATGTTTGTGTCTACCGCAATCATCAAGGGTCAATACTCGCTGCTTTTGGCTCAATTCTGAAGCATCATCTGATATTATTTACAAAGCTGATGTCCTTTTAGAAGATCTAAAAATGGATGCCTAGCTTGGTTTTTCTACCTCTGAAGTAGAGTTGGATTCCGCTATGATGGTATCTTAAATTACTTCTTAATGCTCAGTCAGATGGGATATCATATAGCTGTTAGCTCAAGTCATCATCGATCATGTCCTTTAAGAGGCCACTACTACAGCTGATTTCATAGCCAACTAGCCCTGCACACAACAAACACAGCAGCAGTTCTCAAATCTTAGAGATTTCCCTCCGGGTTTGATGGGTATCTTTTTACTTGATTCCCTAAAGACTCCACACTTTAGGAAATGACTTTATCTCTATCATCATTATGCTGCATCATCATTATTTTTATAACTATCCAATTTATATGACAACAAAGGTTCCAACCTAACCCTCACCTCTTGGTGGGTTATTTAAAAAAAAAAATTCAAGATGGCTATATATATCAACTTAAGTAAGTTTGACTTGGAAAATTTTCTATTTATCTTTTCGTTTTAATCTTAAACTCTTTTATATACAATTGCTTCATGTTGGATTGTTTTATGCTAAGCCACATCCTGGAAATTTGATACACATTCACACATGACCTCAAGTGGTAAATCCTAGTTCGGTGGTTGAATTACAAGAGTCCATGTCAAAACATCTTTCAACTTCTCAAAGGCTATTTGGCACCCTTCATTGAAGTCAAAAGTCACATCCTTCTAAAGTAAGTTGTATAAGGGTAACGCTATCTTTGGGAAGTCCTTGATAAACCTATGATAGAAACTTGGATGACCAAGAAAAGAATGAACCTCCCTTAAACTAGTAAGTGGTGGTAAGGAGCGAATAATATCTATCCTAGATTTATCAACTTCAATCCCCTTTTTAGAAACAACATGTCCTAACACAATTAACCATAAAATGACATTTTTCCTAATTAAGCATAAGGTTAGTATCAATGCATCGTTTAAGTATGAGTGTAAGGAACAGAAGCACTATAACCATAAAATCATCCATAAATACTTTAATAATTTTCTCACATAATTAGAAAAAATACTTATCATACACCTTTGGGAAGATCGTTACAGAGGCCAAATGGTATGCGCCAATAAGCAAATGTGCCAAAGAGGCAGGTGAAGATTATTTTCTCTTAGTCTTTCAGAGTGATAATTATCTGATTATAACCTGAGTAACCATTAAGAAAATAATAATGAGAGTGACTACTTAATTTTTCAAGCATTTATTAATGATGCCCGACCTTTTAGGAAAAACCTATGCAGGAGTCACTCATTTGCTATCAGAAATGGGATAGATAATGCCTATATCAAGGAGCTTCAGTATCTCCTTTTTTATGACTCCTATCATCAGTGGATTAAGGCAGTGTTGTGCACCTCTTGTCGGTTTAGATCCTTCCTCTAGCAAAATGTAATGCATACACATGGGAGGACTAATTTCCTTAATGCCGACAATAGTCTAGCCAATTACCATCTTGTGATCTCAAAGTACCTTAGTTAGCAATGATGACTAGAAGTGTTTCATTCTCACCTAAGTAAATATATTGAAGGTGCTCTGGGAGTAGCTTAAGTTCTAAGGTAGGTGCCTGCACAACTAAAAGCAAAAGTTTCTCATATGATAAATTCAAGGTAAGAAACATTATACCTATTGGTACATAATAGGATTGCTCCATCTAAGATAGCCAGGACCTCCAAGATACCTTATCATCCAACTTTATCAAACTTATCTATTCCTTAGAATCCTCTTTCCTAAGGTTTTTACTTATAGGGATTTCAGAACTATTATTATTGGATAACTCAAAGAATTCCGGCACCAAAGTATTAATATCATCTAGAAAATAGAACATAAATCAGTGGGATAGCTCATCGCATCAAAGATATTGAAGTGGATCACTTCAATATTGAATTCCATTGTGAGGGTTCTATCATGAACATCAATCTTGGTTTGTGCCTTTTTAAGGAATGGTCGCCCCTATAGAATGGGTATGGGATTAAGTGATGACCTATTCTCCATTTCAAGGATATAGAAATCAGCTAGAAAGATCAATTCATTGACCTACACAAGAACATCTTCGACAACACCTTTTGAGTAAGCATTGGATCTATTAGGCAATTAAATAATTATACCAGTTTCTTCCAATGGGCCTAGATTTAGGGAGTTTTAAGCTAAATATTACATAACATTAATTCACTCCCCTAAATCTAGCATGCATCTTTCAGACTTAGTGTTATCAATAGAGCAAGTGATAGTAAAAGTGCCTGGATCCTTTGAGTTAGGAGGGAGTTTTCTTTGAAGTACAACAGAACATTCTCCTTGCACTTACTTTTTCATTACTGCTCAACTTCCATTTGTTAGTGCATAATTCTTATAAAAAATTTTGTATAGCACGGTACCCGCTTAATAATATGAAGTAGAGGAATATTTACCTCTACTTTATGAAAGGTCTCAAGGATCTCCTTAACTCGAGATGAAGGGGTATTTACTTGACTAGATGGGTCGATTAGTAAAGCTGTGTAGGAATCGTCTTTCCTTGTTAACAGAAGAGCCTCAAGGAAGGGGTTGGTCACAAGGTGTGATGATGTTATGGACACTCTTGATGGCTTGGCTAATGATGGTTCCAATTGCTTTCTGCTCTTAAGAGATATAGTACTAGCATTTTCTTTAGGATTAATTTCAGGTTGAGAAGGCAACTTGCCTAAAGTTCTAGCCTCTATCCTACTCATAAATGTAACCAGTTGGTCAATTTGACTCTTCAAGTGTTGGAGTTGTGTCTAGGTAGTCTGTTAGAACTGCATACAGTTAGTAGCAAGAGCTTTTACAAGATCTTCCAGAGACGTACCTTGATTTGGAGGAGGTGGAACCTATTGAACTTGCAAGGTGGTCGAAATGGTGCCATTTTAGGAATGACCTGTAGTTGGTTCCCATACTTAAGATTAGGATGATCCTTCTTCCCTTCATTAAGAAAATTAGAGTTGGGATAATGCCTTTGCCTTGATTGGCCTAGGAAACCATCAACTGCGTTGTCCTGCTCGTGTGAACTTTCTTACAGAGTAGGGCACATATCAGTTACATGTCCGACCATGGAACA
The DNA here is from genome assembly GCF_022201045.2 of Citrus sinensis. Lineage (NCBI taxonomy): Eukaryota > Viridiplantae > Streptophyta > Magnoliopsida > Sapindales > Rutaceae > Citrus > Citrus sinensis. Next base: position 14,918,313 of record NC_068557.1, on the reverse strand, counting down.
TATGCCACACAGTCTCACTATTGCCCTAAAGCCAATTTTTGCACTAAAGAAGTAAGATTTGAAACTAGTTATTCTAGGGAAGAAGTATATAACTTATTGACTCGCTTAGATAGTGCTAGTGTATCATTCCTAGTATTAAACTGTTGTAAATTAGCAGCCATATTGGCAAATGAGATTCCGAGCTACTTCTAGTGTCTTCTCTATGAGTGCTCCTCCACAAGCGGCATCAATCATACTCTTTTCCAGAGGCATTAGACCCTCATAAAAATTTTGAATAAAGAGGCAATTACTTATCTAATGGTGAGGACAGCTAGCACATAACATTTTGAATTGTTCCAAATAGTCATAGAGTGGCTCTCCAATGTATTATTAGATTCCAAAGATTTCTTACCAAGAGCAGTTCCCTCCTCTAGAAAAACAAATTGATCTACAAATAAAGGTCACTACCAAACCTTTTCTCCACTCTCCTGTTACACCAAATGGCCAACTTGAAGAACCAAAACCTTTTAAAGCTGTACTAAACTGGCAAACTCAAAATGCCAGGGCTTAGAACTCAACTTTCAAATCTCTTGACGAGAAAATTGAACAAGTGGCATTTCAAGTCAAGCAGACAGATACAAAGGTAGACAAGATCACATATCAGCTTGAACATATGCATCTTAACATGCAAAATCGAGTTACACAACTTGATTCAGATCTTCGATCCATGATCCAAAACAAATATTAGGGTCCAGAATTCAATCAAAAGGAAGCAGAGATTAGGCAATTAAAAGCTGAACTTGCTAGGATTGATGCAGACAAACAACCCTCTTTGTTTGCAAAATCTCCTACTGTACATGCTCCAATCTTCACCACATACCAACCTTTTTATACACCCTCTACCTCTAGGTAACCTGTAGACTATGCCAAATTCTTTGGCTTGTCTCATCTCAAACATACTCCAACTCCTGCTCCACCTAAGCCATGCTCTAGACCCACTAAGAACTAATCACCTCCAGCCTATCATCCAACTCCAATAGTTCTAGATCTAGCACTCTCTCCAAAATTGTCTTAAGAATCCCAACCAACCCAGAAGAATAAAGAACCTATACACCAATATTCATCCCAGATTCTACCCCACCTTTCATAATCAGAAGAAAATTCTTTTTCTCAAACAGAAGAAACCTCCACAGATGATGACTCATTTACTTCTTTAGACTCTGAAAAAGAGCTAGCTGATGTCTCTAAGCTTCTTTATGGTCCAACCATCAACAGGATCCAATGATCCTTCTTCCTCATTACCTCCTCAATCACCTATAGTTGAGGAAGCAGATTCTGATACCATTCCTACACCCCATTAAGAAAATTCTCCTTCTAAACCCTCCAATGGCCCATGGTTTACTTTTGATGACATTCCAAGAAAGATATGGCGAGCTAGGTTTCAAGAATTTTCTGCCTAGATGGATGTTCAAATGCTCAGACTGGAGCAACACCCCAAATTGTCCTTAAGGAGTTCAGTTCTCATTTTACGAGATCTTTAAGAGATTGGTTTGAAAGTCTAGGCCAATACAGGTAACTCCAGTTAATTCAAGCCGAAATTCCCCAAGTTCTTAGGCTTATATATGACTAGTTCCTTGGAGAAGCCACATTGGCTAATGAACAAACAAGAAGGGAATTTCATCTAATTAAGTGTTGTTCTCTCTAGATAAAAGACCTGGATTCTCACTATAAGAGAATGTTTACAATGTATTATAAACTCAACGGCTTTAATGATCCTTCATTAAAGCATGTCTTCATAGCATCTCTTCCTAAAGAAATACAGCCAGAGCTTCAAAGACAGTTTACAATCCATAAGTTGGACATAACCAACCTCTCTTTGGGGAAAATCTACCAGTTAGCAGTCAACCTTCTTCCCAAAAAATTTGGTAAACCAGTTCCTATCATAGGATTTGTTGATACTGGAGCTCAAAAAGTATGCTTAATCCTTCAATTCTCCCATCCCATTTCTGGGAAAAGCATACATAATATTTCAAGGCAGCTAATGGAGAACTGTTTCATACAAATCTGATTACCAAAAAACCCATTGGTATTCAATTCTTTCCAGGATGTGTTCTTTGGATAAAACTTATTAGATCCAACCTTCCTGACAAAGATCTTTTAATCGGGTTTAATATTCTTCACATAGTTAAAAAACTCCATATCACAGCTTCTGGAATCCGTTATAAGCAGATGTTTCAACCTTATACGGATACCTTGAGATTGTTCTCTATCTCAAGCTCTCCTCTTTCATATGATCCTCTCAAATCCCATTTTCTTTTTCACTGTCTAGAAAGTCAGTCAATTTCCTCATCTTGCCCCTCTATGGAAAAATGAAAGCTTCTTTATTAAGCTTCCTTTCAAGCTTAACGAACACATCAACCCAACCAAAGCTACCCATCCAGGAATGACTCCGTCCGACCTGAAACTAGCCCAAGAAGAATGTTCTTAGTTGTTAAAGCAAGGCCTTATTGAGCCCACAGGTTCAGAATGGGCTTGTCAAGCTTTTTATGTGGAAAAAAGATCTGAAATAGTTAGAGGAAAAAAACGTCTTGTTATTGATTGCCTGCCTCTCAATTATTTTCTTAGAGATGATAAGTTCCCCTTGCCAAAAATCCAATCCTTATTTGTTCATATCCAAAATGCTAAGGTCTCCTCAAAATTTGACCTTAAGGCAGGTTTCTGGCAATTAGGAATCCACCCTGATGATAGACCTAAAACAACTTTTTGCATTCCAAATGTCCACTACCAATGGAAAGTAGTGACATTTGGCCTTAAGGTAGCCCCCTCACTTTTCCAAAAGGCCATGATTAAGATCTTTGAACCTATCATTCATCACAAACTTATCTATATAGATGACGTGCTATTATTCTCCAAAGATCATGATTTACACCAACAACTACTTTCCCATTTCCTAAATATAATGGAAACATATGGCATAATATTGTCTGACAAAAAGAGTATCCTAGGCCAAGACTCTGTTACCTTTCTTAGCATGACTCTAAAAGATTGATACTATAGTCCTGGTCCACACATAGCCCAGGAACTCATTAATTTTCCAGATGAACATTTGTCAAAAAAGCAGATTCAGCAATTCCTAGGTATCATCAATTACCTTTGGGAATTCTTTCCACATGTAGCTGTTCATACCAGCCAACTTTCAAGGATGCTAAAAAAATCAGCCCCACCATGGGGCCCCCCCTCAGACTACTGTTGTCCAACATCTCAAGCAGATTGCTCAGCATCCTCCTTGATACGAACCCCGTCAAGAACTGACGTAACCCTAATTAATTTAGTTCCCAAGATCGAATCTAAACCAGGAATGGAATGGAACCTCGACCCAATGCTTATTGAAAGCATGAACCTTGGTATGTGAAGACGCCACAATCAGCTATGGAAGGTCTGATTGATAAGTCAAGAATTTGAACGCCACAGAAATCCGATAAGTTCAAAGAGTTCGTAAAGAACAAAAAAGAATTAACTCTCTCACCAATTGCATCAAAAACCTTTTTCATGTTTATTGAATATGAGTACTTTATATAGGGTTCATTACAAGAATTTTTGGAAATAAATCCTAACCAAAAAATGAAATCTGAATCTAAATCTTCCCTAATAGGAAAGAATCTAAATCAAATCAGAATCCTAATCTAAGTAAATAAGAAAGAATTTAAACTAAATCAGGATCCTAATTGTTTTAAATGGCTTACATCAATTAAATGGAAACTAGGCGATTAAAATAGAAATAACTGATTTGATTCCCTAATAGCCTCCTCAAGAAATGAGAAAGTATCTGAAAAAGGAAAATAATATATTTTCCCACCATAATGTTTAAGCCAACTCCCTATTTCATGGAAGTGAGTATTTGGAAACTTTAAAAGCCTGAATCATGCATTTATCATGTGCGATTCCTTCAATGGGCCTCCACAAATGTGATTGAGCCCAAGTTGGTTGAATCAGTCCATTAAGTACTTCTTTGAATTTCTTTGCTCGAGATCTTGTAACGGGTCCGACGAGAACTTGAATAGGATCTGAATATGCCTCATCCCATGTGCTTGTGATAGCTTTATCCTTAATCTCATCACTCCTCCATTGAGAATCCCCACTGACGGTTAGAGGATTCTTCAGACTGATGCAAGTGATGAATACTGGGGAGCCATCCTTTTGGAAAAACATGATGGCAAAGAATCTTACTATGCTCACGCCAATGAACAATTCAAGGAGTCAGAAAAACACTACCATGTGATCTACAAAGAAATCCTAGCTATGAAATATGGAATTCAAAATTTGAATTGCATCTTATTGGCTATAATTTCAGGATCACATGATGAACATCACCAGCTGTTAACTCAATTCTATGATATTATCCAAAGTCATGGAATCATGCTATCTGCCAAGAAAAGCACCATTGCCATGGATAACATTGAATTCCTTGGTATGATCATAACAGACGGCCATTATCAGCCAGGAAAGCACATTGCCCAAGAGTTGCTTCACTTTCCAGATCAGCACTTTTCCAAAAAGCAAGTTCAACAGTTTCTTGGCATTATCAATTACATCAGAGACTTCATCCCGCATGTGGACCGCTATACTCACCAACTCTCGGCTTTATTGAAAAAAAAGCCCCCATAGTGGAATGTTGACCACACAACTGCTGTCACTACCCTCAAGCAAATTGCGCAAAATCCGCCTCCCTTAAAGTTAATTACTGATGGAAAGCGCATATTGCAGACAAACGCAAGTGATGAGTCATGGGGTGCCATCCTCCTCGAAGAACTCAACAGCAAAGAATACTTTATCGCTTACGCTAGCGAACAATTTTCTGACACACAGAAGCATTACCATAGCGTATTCAAAGAAATCTTAGAGGTAAAGAATGGCATCAAAAAATTTGAGTATCATCTTATTGGACATCATTTTCTCATCCGATTGGACAGTTCAGCCTTCCTCAATATTCTCAATTTCAAAGGTAAAGCTGTCCCAGAAAAGATGTTACTCCGATTAAAAGATTGGTTTTTCAAATACGATTTTTCGGTTAAGTATATAAAGGGGTCCCAAAACCTCATCCCTGATATGCTATCTAGACTCTCAAAACCAGAACACTCTCTAACCTTGATTTCTACAACCTACCAATTTCCGATTATCTCCATGGCCACATCACTTCCACCAGAAGCTCTCACCAAGAAAACTTTTCCCCTTGACAAAACTTTCTCTTCTGTCTTTGCTATCCAAGAGTTTGCAAAGAAAGCTGTTTTCTGCTTCTTCATGAAAGCCTACCTTTTGGCAAACTCATTTCCATTTTCCACCTTCCACCCAGAAAATTTGTTCCTTACAGGTTTAACCCTCGCTCCGTCCAGTGAAATCACTGAAGATGAGTTATGGTACATCTGATGCCTAACTGTTCTTTATGCCACCAAGCTAGTCCTACAAATCACTCCCACTTTGAACAATCTCCTTAATCCAGACAAAGCCACCTCTCTTACCTAGACATTACTTAAATGGTTCTCCCCAATACCATGGTGGAGAAAGAAGCTACAACAACGGTCAAAGATTTACAATCTTGAACGTATGCCTGCCTCTGAAGCAGAATTATTTACATCAGTATTTATCATTCACAAGCCATACTTCCAACATCCAGACACAAATCTCTTTTGGACTCAAGACCAAGTATATGAATGGTTTACCGCACCTCACCCAGCTGTCATTGACAATGAACTCCAATCCAACCTGCACAACTACCTTTGTCAATTGAACCACCAAACTCCACCACACCGGGATATCTCCCACTCCATCAGCCTTATCCAAACCAAAGTCCACAAGAATCATCATCAAAGAAGAAAAACCAGACTACACTGACTTCCTTTACCAAGACTCCCAAGACCCATGGGAAGAATTCCTTCCTCTAAGCCAACATCTCCAACAGTTACCACAACCGGATGTATGAACCAGGATCATCATCCCAACCCCCCAAAGTTGACAAGGCCACTCAGATGCCAAGCCCCAAGTCCCAGTCATCACCCCCCAAGCCGGGATACCGAAGAGATTGCCCTTATCCACCTTGCCGTGGTCCCCACTGTAAGCATCCAAAGCTCTCCAAAACCTTTTTCCCAAAATACAACCGTGACACTGACCCAGATGAAACAGACAGCTCATCTGAAGATGACTACATGAATCTCCGCTCTCCATAAAGTAGTTTGTCTTGTTATAATAATTATGTTCTACTTTATGGTTTTGTCCTGTATAATTATTAAGGTTTGCTTTTACTTTAAGCTTTTGCTTTTGTCAAAGTCATGCTTTAATTATTAAAGCACACTTTGTCCTTTGTAATCATTAACATTGTCATGATGTGTCTTTTACTTTTGCTTTTGTAAAAGATAGGGGTCCTGTCCTATCTTCTCCGAGAATTCTCCTATATAAAGAATTCTCCATTCATTTGTAAAATAGAAGTTTTTGAGGAAAAAAAAAACTCTCCTATGTTTCCATAAAACTATGAATTTCTAAACTCTCTTCTCTCTCTGTAAATAAAGATCTAGAGAAAGCAAAGGAATAAAGAATTAAATTTGTTGATTTTGAAACTTTAAGGAAGTATGCTTTGCACTTGCCTTCCAGTAAGGATCCTGTGCATCAGAAAACTTATGATGATTTCTTAAATGGTTTGGTACCCTGTTTTAAAGACTAAGGAAAGTCTGTTTTGGGTTATATGACCTTAAAAGAAACGTTTTAGGTTTTACTACTGTGCCTATTTTGGTATCAGAGCCATACTCGTCCTTAAAAATTTTACATTTTCTAAACTTCAGTTTTTCATTACCAAAATGGTATGATTTACGTCTTTCTTCTGTTTTACTCTCTAGATCTTCAGGAGCAGAGAGACTTTCTCATTCATGGCTTTCACTTCATCTTCCACTCCTTCCAATCATGTTACTCTTTCTTCTACTCTTTCTTTGCTCTAATCCTGCACTTCTCATACCGCCAATAAGATTGAAAACCTTGTAGAATATTCCTACATCCCTGAATCAGCCCAAATCAGTAAGTCATCATACCCTCTCATCAGCCCTTATCAGCTGTACAAACGCCCCAGTTCCTTTACCTGAAGTATCCGTACTCTCATATCTACTAAACGGCCTCAACCTAAAGAATATATCCAGTCTTCTCGCTTGGATCAATGTGCTCTTCAAGCAACCTCTGCTGAGCAATATGTCACTCTGGAAATACCTTCAGAGTTAATTTCCACTTGGAAAAGAGAAGGTTACACTCATCTCCATCTTGGAGGCATCGGATTAATCCTTACGCTTCATGGGAGAAAAGGGTTACCGGTCACAGCTCGAATTGCTATGCTTGATACCTAGTTTAAACAGTACTAAGATGCTGTTATAGGCACTGTCCTCACAACTCTTCATGCAGGAAGTGTTTTACTCACCTTTTATCCAAATTTCAACCTTTCTCTTCAAGACACCAATTTGCCCACAACCTTGAAAGTTTAAGTTCAAATTCAAGGTGCAGAACAAATTTCTTCCACCAAAATAGCCACTTTACACCACCAACTAGTCTATAGGCTTCAAAATCATGCCTTAGATCTACCCACTCTAGAACACCACTCTGACACCCTCATGGTGTTAGCAGAATCTAACCAAATTTCCACAATTATCCAGATCCCATGACAACTTCCCCGTCATGAGCTTATCAAGCTTATGCCTCTTAAATGGATCTCCAATTATGAGCAGTTCCATACCAATACAGCTCTAATTCAGACATCTGAAAGCATGTTTGAAAGAGGACAAGATGGAACAGTCCGAATGACTTTTAAACCACCTCCGAGTGCTCCCCAAGAGCCCCCTCGGCTCTCCTTTACCTATTCTTCAATGATCACAGCTATTCAGACAGCTTAGGAAAATCTGCCCATTATAGGGTTCAATTTTGACGGATACCTTGTTTATCCAGTAAAGCAAAATGGATATTTCCTATGGGATGTCCCAGGCTCCGACATGTGTGACCCAAATTGTCCCTGCTGGGATGATTGGGAAGAGGACGATGATTATGCCACTAAAAAGAGACCCAAAAAGAAAAAACCTCCAGTCTCATGTCAACACTGTGCACCCAAATCCCCAAGAGATCCTCCACCTCCACCAGCTCCATTACCCATCTACAAAACAGAACTCCAATGGATTGCAAAGCATTGCAAACTTGAGATTCCATCCCCCATCCCACACTCCACACCTATCGTACAGCCAATAGCTTGTATGATGTTTTCTTTTACCTCTTCAGACTACTCTTCCTCCTTTCCTCCATTAGACACTCACACAGATTCCCAACGACATGTGATATCCAAACCTTTTATCCCTTCAGCCATTACCTCCATTGGCCACCTAGACCCTCCCAAACCTTTTGAATCAGTCCTTAACTGGCAAACCCAAAATGCCAGAGCACAGAATGATACTTTGTTGCATATTAATTCAAAAGTTGAGAAAATCAGTTACGAACTTAACAGATTGAGACGAAAGTTGACTCCATTACTGCCCAGATGCAGCAGATCCACCTCAATCTTCAATCCATAATTACTCAACTAGATTCAAAGTTACAAACCATGCTTGCTCAAAGATACTATGGCCCAGAATTTGACCAAAAAAAAAGGGAAATCAGACGCTTAAAAGCTGAGTTTGATCAGATTGAATCTGAAAAACAAAGACCTACCCTTTTTACCACATTGTCTCCTATCCCTTCCATAGGTCCAACTTATGATCCATTTGCCTCTATGCTTTCCCCCATCAAACAGTATGACCCTTCCAAGTTATTTGGCATGACTCATACCCTTTTCAGAGACAATCCCTTACCACTACCACCTAAACCTAACCCAAAGCCTAAACCTCAACCACGCCCCATCAAAATTCCTCAGCCATCCATGTCCATTCTTGGACAACAATCCCCACCGCCCGCACCTCCACTACCACCTCAATCCCAACCTCAAACTCAATCCAAAGACAAAGAACCCATGCACCAGTATAGTGCCCACACCGTCGATCCATCATCTACTCCCGATGATCAAACTTCTGCTCAAACTTCTGATTTAAATCTAGCCATTTCAAACAGCCATACTGAGTCTGACATAGAATCTTCAGTATCCACTAGTGACTCTGAAAAGTCCTATGCTGATATCACCAGAATCTTGATGGCCCAACCTGATCCACCTGATCATGGCCAAACCTCTCACACAGAACCATATGTTGATATTCCTTTAGAAGTTGACGACGACATGCATGAATTCTCTGCCACACACCAACCCCCTCCAGCCCAAGCCCAGACCGGTCCAACAAGTCAAAAATCGTCAAATGGTCCATGGTTCACATTTGCTGATCTTCCATCTTGATGAGAACCACAAAGGGACCATTAAAACTTCAAGTGATCCTTTGCACATTCATGGAGGCCCAATTACAAGAGCAAGAGCCAAAAAGATGCAAGCTGCTTTAAATGGATTAATTGAGAAAATATGGATTGAAAATGCAATTCAAGATGCAAGACATCATGAATTGGGCTTGAAGAGAAGACAAGGCATTGTGGGCATTATTCAAGTCATTGGGCAGCCAAATACACAAGTTGTATCAAATGCAGAAAGGTCAAATTCGGAATAAAAACTGTATTGATTGAGCCAGAATTAAAATGCAAGCTATATACCGTTGGAAAGATAATTAAGTTAGCTTTCCAATAAATTTTACGAAGCTGGATTTGGAGTTCTCTAGAAGGAGTTATGACCAATTCTTTACAGCTTGTTCAGACTTGGGATTTTCAACGAATCCTTTGTTTTTCAACTTATTTGTTTGTTTTGTTTCAAGTTTGTCAATGATAGCATTAATTATAGTAGGCTAGCATTAAGTTTGTCAAAGATAGCATTGATCATGGTGGGTTGGTGAAGACTTTTGAAACATCTTTTGACAAACTTACTTGGAGGGTTGTTCCAATGTTTCCATTTGTATTTTTAGGATCTTGGGTTCCTTTTAGCCTATTTAAATTCAGCAACCTTGGTATGTAAGGAGATTAAATGTTATTTTGAATTTGAAAGATTATCTTTCTTTGGTTCTTTTGAGAACTAGTGAACTTATCAAGAATTTACATTCTTGTGGTGTTCCAAATTTAGACTTATCACTCACCTTCTCATCTTTTTCTTGAGTGTGGCATCAATACCCTTCTCTATACCTTTGGTTCATGTTTTCTTAAGCATTGGGTCAAGGTTTTTGTTTGCCATAAATCTGTTTAGAACTTTCTTGGGAAGTTGAAACTACAAATTAATTGTAGGATTGAAAGTTTCATTGTGGGATTCGTATCATTTGGTATCAGAGCTAGTTTCTAATCAGGTTTGAATGTTGATTATCAAAAAAAAAAAAAAAGAAAAAAAAAACGTACAAAAAAAAAAAGATTACAAAAAAAGAGTCAAGTATTTCTACTTTCATAGTTTACACATATCAATTGTGTTGCTTTGCTTGCTTGCTTTCCTTTCTTCAATTTCCTTTTCATTCTTTGTGTCCTCTTAATTTCTTTTCTTTGTTAGTGTGCTGGATTGTCATATTTGGTGTGCCACTTGGTTTTTTTTTTTCTTGATTTTGTTTATTTAGTTCAATAAAGAACTGAAAGAGAGAATTAAGTGTGGTAAAAGGCAATTTGTGTGTTAAACACGAGAGTTAAGTGACATCAAAATTGAGTGAAATACGTGAGGGAGTGTTGTGAGGTCTTTTTGCTAACAATTTTTTTTTTTTAGATCACAAATATGTCAAAAGATCAAGAAGCTATAGACCAATCAATCATGCTCAAAGCCATGCAACAACAATTTGAGCACATGAATCTGATGTTTGGAGAGATCCGTGACAAATTGGAGAGGCAAGACACTGCCATAGCCAATCTACAAAGGGGGCAACAACCAATAGCTCCTAATGTAAGAGGTAATCAAGGGCGTGCTGTCATGGGAGAAGAAGATGGCGATGACGTAGATGATTTTGATGACCAGGCCACTGTTGACATGCGTGGAAGAGATAATAGAAGGGCAAGACATATAGATCGTGATTTGGGGAGTATAAAACTGAAAATTCCTTCTTTTCAAGGTAAACATGATCCGGAAGCTTATTTAGAGTGGGAGAAAAAGGTGGAGCTAGTATTTGATTGCCACAACTACTCTGAGGAGAAAAAGGTAAAACTAGCTGCTGTTGAATTTACTGATTATGCTATTATTTGGTGGGATCAACTTGTTTTGAGTAGGAGACGAAATCGTGAAAGGCCTATAAACACTTGGGAGGAGATGAAGGCCATTATGAGGAGGAGATTTGTTCCTAGTCATTATTATAGGGAGCTGCACCAAAGGCTTCAAAGTCTTACACAAGGTTCTAGAAGTGTGGAAGATTACCACAAGGAGATGGAAATAATCATGATTCGAGCCAACATTGAAGAAGAACGAGAGGCCACTATGGCAAGATTTTTACATGGGTTAAATCAAGATATTGCTAATGTGGTTGACTTGCAGCACTATGTTGAGTTGGAAGACATGGTTCACATGGCCATGAAAGTGGAACGACAATTGAAAAAGAAAGGTTCCACTAGAACCAATTTGGGTTCATCTTCCTCATGGAAGTCAAAATGGAGCAAAGATGAAAAGGTTGTTTCAAAGCCTAAGATTGAGCAAATCAAGGATCATAAAGAGGGAGGCAACCAAAGTAAAGGTAAATCTGATTCCCAACACTCTAGAAATAGAGATATTAAGTGTTTTAAATGTTTGGGGACAGGTCATATTGCATCTCAATGCCCAAATAAAAGAGTAATGATCTTGAGGGATAATGGTGATGTTGAAACCGAGAGTGAATCAGATGATGATCCTATGCCACCTTTGGAGGATGCTAATGATGGTGTAGAATATCCTGTTGATGGTAAGTTGATGGTTGCTAGGCGTGCTCTCAACATGCAAGTTAAAGAGGATGCGGAGGTACAACGTGATAACATCTTTCATACTAGATGCCACATCAAAGATAAGGTATGTAGTATGATAATTGATGGAGGAAGTTGTACTAATGTAGCTAGCACTAGTTTAGTTGAAAAATTAAATTTGAAAACTTTGAAACATCCAAGGCCATATAAGCTACAATGGCTGAATGATTGTGGGGAAGTTAAAGTAAATAAACAAGTGCTGGTTTCATTCTCTATTGGGAGATACAAGGATGAGGTTCTATGTGATGTAGTACCCATGCATGCTGGACACATTCTTTTGGGTCGACCTTGGCAATATGATAGGTGTGTGACACATGATGGATACTTAAATAGATATTCTTTTGTAATGAATAAAAGGCAAATCACTCTTGTACCATTAACACCTAGGCAAGTGTATGAGGATCAAATGTCAATAAAAAAAGAGAGTGATACAAAAAATGAAAATGAGAGTACAAAAGAAAGAGAGATTGAGAGAAAAGCAAGTGAAAAGATACAAAAAAATATTGTTGAGAGAAAAGAGAGGCAGCAAGTGAACTTGTTTGCAAAAGAGAGTGAGGTTAAGAGGGCTTTTTTTTCAAAACAGCCTATCGTTGTACTTTTGTGCAAAGAGGCTTGTTTACACACTAATGAGCTTAACTTTTCTTTGCCTAGTGCTATTGTGACTCTTTTGCAGGACTTTGATGATGTGTTTCCAAATGAAGTCCCTAACGGTTTGCCACCTATTAGGGGAATTGAGCATCAAATAGACTTCGTCCCTGGAGCTACCATTCCTAATAGACCTGCATATAGAAGTAACCCCGAGGAGACAAAGGAGCTTCAAAGGCAAGTTGAAGAACTCTTGGCAAAAGGATATGTGAAGGAGAGCATGAGTCCATGTGCAGTACCAGTTTTACTAGTGCCCAAAAAGGATGGAACATGGAGGATGTGTGTTGACTGTCGTGCAATTAATAAAAGCACTGTAAAGTATCGACATCCTATTCCTAGACTTGATGACATGCTTGATGAATTGCATGGTTCTTGTGTGTTTAGTAAAATTGATCTTAAAAGTGGGTATCATCAAATTAGGATTAGAGAGGGAGATGAGTGGAAAACTGCCTTTAAAACAAAATATGGTTTATATGAGTGGTTAGTGATGCCATTTGGGTTATCTAATGCACCTAGCACTTTTATGAGGTTAATGAACCATGTTTTGCGTGCTTTTATTGGCAAATTCGTAGTTGTCTATTTTGATGATATTTTGATCTATAGCAAAGGCTTAGATGAACACATTGAACATTTGCAAAGTGTATTGACTGTTTTAAGGAAGGAAAAGTTGTATGCTAATTTGAAGAAGTGTTCCTTTTGTACAAATCAGATTGTTTTTCTTGGTTATGTTGTAAGTGCTAAAGGAATTGAGGTTGATGAAGAGAAGGTAAAGGCTATTAAAGAGTGGCCTACACCTAAAAGTGTAAGTGAGGTAAGAAGTTTTCATGGTTTGGCTAGTTTTTATAGAAGATTTGTGAAAGATTTTAGCACCCTTGCTGCACCATTAACTCAAATTGTGAAGAAACATGTGGGATTTAAGTGGGGTAGTGAACAAGAAAAGGCATTTAATCTAATTAAGGAGAAATTAGTTTCTGCACCATTACTTGCTTTACCTGATTTTACTAAAACTTTTGAAATTGAGTGTGATGCTTCAGGTATAGGTATTGGAGCTGTTTTGATGCAAGAAGGGCGTCCAATTGCTTATTTTAGTGAGAAATTGGGTGGAGCAGCCCTAAACTATCCTACCTATGACAAGGAGATGTATGCATTGGTGAGAGCTTTGGAAACTTGGCAACATTATCTTCTACCTAAAGAGTTTGTTATACACACTAATCATGAGTCCTTGAAGCATTTGAAAGGGCAAGGTAAGTTACATAAGAGACATGCCAAATGGGTTGAATTTATTGAGCCATTTCCTTATGTGATCAAATATAAACAAGGTAAGGAGAATGTGGTGGCTGATGCATTATCTAGAAGGTATGCACTTATCTCTACATTAAATGCAAAGTTGTTAGGATTTGAGTACATTAAAGAATTATATGCTAACGATCCTGATTTTGCTAATGTGTTTAATGCTTGTGAGAAAGTTGCATTTGGTAAATTCTATAAGCATGATGGGCTTTTATTTAGAGAAAATAAATTGTGTGTGCCTCATAGTTCTTTGCGTGAATTGCTTGTGCTTGAAGCTCATGGGGGTGGTTTAATGGGACATTTTGGCATTGCAAAGACTTTAGATGTTTTAAAAGAACACTTCTTTTGGCCACATATGAAACGTGATGTTGAAAGAATATGTGAGAAGTGTATCACTTGTAAACATGCTAAGTCAAGAGTTTTACCCCATGGATTGTATAACCCTCTGCCCATACCTAGTGAACCTTGGGTTGATATTTCTATGGACTTTGTTTTGGGTTTACCTAGGTCAAAAAGGGGAAATGATTCTGTTTTTGTTGTTGTTGATAGGTTTTCAAAGATGGCGCATTTCATTCCATGTCATAAAACTGATGATGCGACAAGCATAGCTAATTTGTTTTTCAAGGAAATAGTCAGGTTGCATGGAGTACCAAGGAGCATAGTTTCAGATCGAGATGCTAAGTTCTTGAGCCACTTTTGGAAAACTTTGTGGGGTAAGTTGGGTACTAAACTTTTGTTTCCTACAACTTTCATCCACAAACTGATGGACAAACTGAGGTTGTAAATAGAACTCTGTCTACTTTGTTGCGTGCCATTATTCAAAAGAACTTGAAAACTTGGGAAGAATGTTTGCCACATGTTGAATTTGCTTACAATAGAACTGTCCATTCAGCTACTAAATTCTCACCATTTGAGATTGTATATGGTTTTAATCCATTAACTCCTTTGGATTTATTACCTTTACCTATTGATGAACGTGCTAGTATGGATGGTAAAAAGAAAGCTGAATTTGTCAAGCAATTGCATGAGAGAACACGTCAACACATAGAAAAGCGAACTGAACAATATGCTACTCAAGCCAACAAAGGACGTAAGCAAGTGGTTTTTCAGCCTGGAGATTGGGTTTGGGTGCATATGAGAAAGGAGAGGTTCCCAGCACAAAGGCGTTCCAAGTTACTTCCAAGGGGAGATGGTCCATTTCAAGTGGTTGCACGGATCAATGACAATGCCTACAAATTGGATCTTCCTGGTGAGTATAATGTGAGTGCTACTTTCAATGTTTCTGATCTTTCTCCTTTCGATGTAGGTGAAGATTCGAGGACGAATCCTTTTGAAGAGGGGGGGAATGATGAGAACCATCAAGGGACCATTAAAACTTCAAGTGATCCTTTGCACATTCATGGAGGCCCAATTACAAGAGCAAGAGCCAAAAAGATGCAAACTGCTTTAAATGGATTAATTGAGAAAATATGGATTGAAAATGCAATTCAAGATGCAAGACATCATGAATTGGGCTTGAAGAGAAGACAAGGCATTGTGGGCATTATTCAAGTCATTGGGCAGCCAAATACACAAGTTGTATCAAATGCAGAAAGGTCAAATTCGGAATAAAAACTGTATTGATTGAGCCAGAATTAAAATGCAAGCTATATACCGTTGGAAAGATAATTAAGTTAGCTTTCCAATAAAGTTTACAAAGCTGGATTTGGAGTTCTCTAGAAGGAGTTATGACCAATTCTTTACAGCTTGTTCAGACTTGGGATTTTCAACGAATCCTTTGTTTTTCAACTTATTTGTTTGTTTTGTTTCAAGTTTGTCAATGATAGCATTAATTATAGTAGGCTAGCATTAAGTTTGTCAAAGATAGCATTGATCATGGTGGGTTGGTGAAGACTTTTGAAACATCTTTTGACAAACTTACTTGGAGGGTTGTTCCAATGTTTCCATTTGTATTTTTAGGATCTTGGGTTCCTTTTAGCCTATTTAAATTCAGCAACCTTGGTATGTAAGGAGATTAAATGTTATTTTGAATTTGAAAGATTATCTTTCTTTGGTTCTTTTGAGAACTAGTGAACTTATCAAGAATTTACATTCTTGTGGTGTTCCAAATTTAGACTTATCACTCACCTTCTCATCTTTTTCTTGAGTGTGGCGTCAATACCCTTCTCTATACCTTTGGTTCATGTTTTCTTAAGCATTGGGTCAAGGTTTTTGTTTGCCATAAATCTGTTTAGAACTTTCTTGGGAAGTTGAAACTACAAATTAATTGTAGGATTGAAAGTTTCATTGTGGAATTCGTATCACATCTCATAAATGGAGAGAGAGACTTACTGAAATGTCTGCTTGGATTGACCTCCAAATGCTAAGGCCCGGAGCAACGACTCAATCAGTCCTTAGAGAATTTGCTACTCATTTTACGGGTGCTCTAAGAGATTGATTTCATTCTTTAGGCCAATACAGACAATTACAGTTTTTTCAATTACCCGAAGTCTCAAGTGCCCTTGCGGTTATTCATGAACAATTCCTTGGAGACCCCTCTGCAGTTTTTGAAGCAGCACGACGAGACTATCTCAACATGAAATGCTGCTCACTCAATGCTAAGGATCTTGACTTTCATTACAAACGAATGTCCTTGCTGTTCTATAAGCTTAATGGCTTCAATGAGCCAACATTAAAGCATGTCTTTCTGGCTTCCCTTCCAGAAGAGCTCCAACCCGATATACAACGGCAACTCACCGCCTCCAATCTCAACCTTGACAACCTCTCTCTTGGCAAAATCTTCCAGATTGCCGAAATATGCCTTGACAAACTTTGCGAGCAGAAATAGTTTTTCAAAGAACTGTTGAGAGATACCGAACCATTCAGGAGTACCTGCAAAAAGCCCTATTTACAAATCAAATATAAAAAGAAAAAGGATTGTGATTGCAGTTATAAGAAGAAAAGGCATTTTCGGAAATTCAAAAATCTGGCAGTTTCATCCAAACCCCGTAGGTCCAGAAAGCCTTACCGATTCTTCAGAAAAAAATCATCTTCCTCCAGAGAATTCAAACGAAAATCATCAAGCAGATGTTTCATCTACAAAGAGGAAAGGTCATTATGCTAAAAGATTGTCCTAACAAACGAGAGAAATCCATCTGGCTAGTCGAACATCTTCAAGCCACTACAAACTACTCTCCCGCGACGGATGAACTGGAATTCTATTTCTCTGAGCAAGATGAACCCAATGATGAAACCGTGTTCGCATTACAAAATTCCTCTGATGACTCAGACAATGATGTGTCTCAAGTTATCTTCCACCAACAATTACTATCCCTTGACACTACTGTTCCTATACCCTCCATCAAACTCCATATCTTGCCCTCAAAATTCCAAAGGCCCATTCCAGCAATTGGTCTCATAGATACTGGCACCTAATGTAGCATGTTAAACCCCAATATCCTTCCATCTAAATACTGGACAAAGTACGAAGAAAATTTCAAGGCCGTTAATGGCAAATTTTTCACTACCTCTTTGATTACCAACAAACCTATTGGTATTCAAATATTCCCAAATTGTGTCATTTGGACCAAGGTTATCGGTTCAACCCTTCCTAATAAGGATATCTTGTTAGGATTTGACATACTTCACCAAATCACACACCTCCAAATCATTCCCACTGGAATCCGAGTCAAGTCCATGTTCAAACCATTCACATACATTCTGAAACTCTACAATTTGTCTGACACTCCCCAGTCCTACCAGGATATTTCATCCCATCTTTTGCGTTTCTGTGCAGAGTCCCATTCTGAGTTCACCCATCCAACTCCATTGTGGAAAAACCCATCTTTCTTCATTAAGTTACCTTTCAAACTCAATGAAGACATTAACCCGACTAAAGCTACTCATCCAGGAATGAGTCCTTGTAACTTACTCCTAAGCCCAAAAAGAATGTTCACAACTTTTAGCTCAAGGTCTAATCGAGCCCACAAGTTCTCAATGGGCTTGCCAAGCCTTTTATGTTGAAAAGCATTATGAACTTGTCAGAGGAAAGAAACGCTTAGTCATTGACTATCAGCCGCTAAATATGTTTTTGCAAGATGACAAATTTCCTTTGCCCCGACGACAAAGTATGTTTACTTTTCTCAAAAATGCCTAGATTTTTTCCAAATTTGATTTAAAATCAGGTTTTTGGCAATTAGGCATTGAACCCTCGAAGCGTTACAAAACTGCCTTTTGTATCCCAAATGCCCATTATCAATGGACAGTCCTTCCCTTCAGCCTCAAAACTGCCCTATCCATTTTTCAAAAATACATGGTCAAAATCTTTCACCCTATCCTGCATCATGCATTAATTTACATTGATGATATCTTGCTTTTTTCATGTCAAAAAATAAGGTCCTCCCAAACAAGCACCTCCTCCGACTCAAAACTTGGTTCTCGAAATATGACTTCACAGTCCAGCATATAAAAGGAGACCTAAACCTCATATCTGATCTCTTGTCCCGACCTTCATCTTCATCCTTAAGAGTCTTTTTTACCTCAGTTCCATTCATCTTCATGGCTCCTACTCTACCCAATACAGCTTTAACAAAAAAGTCCTTCCCTTGCAATCTCACTTTCTCCTGTCCTTATCAAATCCAAGATTTTGTAAAGAATTTATTTTTTGATTTTTCATGAATATATATCGCACCCAGACATCAAGATCACCTCTTTCTTACAGGCCTAAAGATCAATCCCTCCAGGGATGTCACAGAAGATGAATTATGATATATATGGTGTCTTATCATCTTATACGCCACCAAACTGATCTTTCTTGTACAACATAAATGTACGTGGCGTTGTTCTACCAAATCTACGATAGCACAAGTCTGTCCTTAGGGCCAGTAGGCTGCAAGTTCTGGTTTCCAACCGATATACATATAGGTGCAGCAAAACCTAAAACGCTTCTTTAGAGGTTATATAACCCAAAACAGACTTTCCTTAGTCTTAAAATAGGGTACCAAACCATTCAAGAAATCATCATAAGTTTTCTGATGCACAGGATCCTTACTGGAAGGCAAGTGCAGAGCATACTTCCTTAAGTTTTCAAAATGAACAAATTCAATTCTTTATTCTTTTTCTTTCTTTAGATCTTCATTTGCAGAGAGAGAGAAGAGAGTTTAGAAATTCAAGGTTTTATGAAAACACACGAGCGTTTATTTCTTGGAAACTTCTCTATCTTACAAACGAGGGGAGAATCCTTTATATAGGAGAATTCTCGGGGAGATAGGATAGGACCCCTATCTTTTACAAAAGCAAAAGTAAAAGGTACATTATGACACGACTTTAATTATTACAAAGTGACAAAGTGGGCTTTAATGATTAAAGCATGACTTTGACAAAAGTAAAGCTTAAAGTAAAAGCAAACTTTAATAATTATACATGACAAAAATATAAAGTGAAACATAATTATTACAACAAGACAAACTACTTTATGGAGAGCGGAGATCCATGTAGTCGTCTTCAGATGAGCTGTCGGTTTCATCGAGATCAGTGTCACGAGAGGTTGGTAGGAAAAAGGTTTTGGAGAGCTTTGGATACTTACAGTGGGGACCACGGCAAGGTGGATAAGGGCAATCTTTTCAACATCCTGGTTTGTAGGGTGATGATTGGGACTTAGGACTTGGCATTTGAGTGGCCTTGTCAACTTTG
The DNA here is from genome assembly GCF_022201045.2 of Citrus sinensis. Classification (NCBI taxonomy): domain Eukaryota; kingdom Viridiplantae; phylum Streptophyta; class Magnoliopsida; order Sapindales; family Rutaceae; genus Citrus; species Citrus sinensis. The sequence goes on along the minus strand of NC_068557.1, from coordinate 14,898,738 downwards.
GAGGGTTGAGATGATGATCCTAGGTCATACATGGTTGGTTGTGGAAACTGTTGGAGATGTTGGCTGAGGGGAAGGAATTATTCCCACGGGTCTTGTGAGTCTTGTTAAAGGAAATCAGTGTAGTCTGATTTTTCTTCTTTGATGATGATTCCTGTGGACTTTGGTTTGGATATGGCAGATGGAGTAGGGATCATTATGAGGTCATGTTGTGGACCTAAAAAGGTGTGGAAGATATCTTTGTGTAGTGGGGTTTGGTGGTTTAATTGACACAGATAGTTGTGCAGGTTGGATTAGATTTCATTGTCAATGACAGATGGGTGAGGGGTGGTAAACCATTCATAGACCTGGTCTTGAGTCCAAAAGAGATTTGTGCTTTAAAGGCAGGCATACGTTCAAGATTGTAAGTTTCTGACAGTTGCTGTAGCTTCTTTCTCCACCATGGGATGGGGGAAAACCATTCAAGTAATGTCCAGGTAAGAGAGGTGGCTTTGTCAGGATTAAGAAGATGTTCCAAAGTGGGAGTAATTGATAGGACTAACTTGGTTGCGTAAAGGACAGTTAGGCACCAGATGTACCATAACACATCTTCAGTGGTTTCTCTGGATGGATCAAGGGTTAAACCTGTAAGAAACAGATTTTCTGGGTGGAAGGTGGAAAATGGAAAGGAGTTTGTGACAAGGTAGGATTTCATGAAGAAGCAAAAAACAGCTTTCCTTGCAAACTCTTGGATGGAAAAAACAGAAGAAAAGTTTTTGTCAAAGGGAAAAGTTTTCTTGGTGAGGGCTTCTGGAGGTAGTGATGTAGCCATGGAGATTATCAGAAAGTGGTATGTTGTGGAAAACAGGGTGAGAGGTTTTTCTGGTTTTGAGAGTCTAGAGAGCATATCAAGGATGAGGTTCAGGGACCCTTTTATATGCTTAACCGAAAAATCATATTTGGAAAACCAATCTTTTAATCTGAGTAACATCTTTTCGGGAACAGTTTTACCTTTGAAATTGAGGATATTGGGGAAGGCTGAACTGTCCATTTGGATGAGAAAATGGTGTCCAATCAGATGGTACTCAAACTTTTTGATACCATTCTTTACCGCTAAGATTTCTTTAAACACGCTATGGTAATGCTTCTGTGTGTCAGAAAATTGTCCGCTAGCGTAAGCAATAAAGTGTTCTTTTCTATTGATTTCTTCGAGAAGGATGGCACCCCATGATTCATCACTTGCGGCCGTCTGCAATATGCACTTTCCATGAGTAATCAACTTTAAAGGAGGCAGATTTTGCGCAATTTGCTTGAGGGTAGTGACAGCAATTGTGTGGTCAGCATTCCATTATGGGGGCTTCTTTTTCAATAAAGCCGAAAGGTGATGAGTGTAGTGATCCACATATGGGATGAAGTCTCTGATGTAATTGATGATGCCGAGAAACTGTTGAACTTGCTTTTTGGAAAGTTGCTGATTGGGAAAGTGAAGCAATTCTTGGGCAATGTGTTTTCTTGGCTGATAATGGCCATCTTTTATAATCATACCAAGGAATTCAATATTATTTGTAGCAATGGTGCTTTTCTTGGCTGATAACATGATTCCATGACTTTGGACAATATCATAGAATTGAGTTAACAGCTAGCGATGTTCCTCATGTGATCCTGAAAAAAGCAAGATATCATCAATATAAATCAATGCAAGATGCAGGATAGGCTGGAAGATTTGGACCATGGATTTTTGAAAAATGGATGGGGCAGTTTTGAGGCCGAAGGGAAGGACTGTCCATTGGAAATGGGCATTTCGGATACAAAAGGCAGTTTTGTAGCGCTCAGAAGGTTCAATGCCTAATTGCCAGAAACCTGATTTTAAATCAAATTTTGAAAAGATCTGGACATTTTTGAGAAAAGTAAACATGCTTTGTCGACGGGGCAAAGGAAATTTGTCATCTTGCAAAAACATGTTTAATGGCTAGTAATCAATGACTAGGCGTTTCTTTCCTCAAACAATTTCAGAATGCTTTTCAACATAAAAGGCTTGGCAAGCCCATTGAGAATTCGTGGGCTCAATTAGACCTTGTGCTAACAATTGGGAACATTCCTGTTGGGCTAGGAGTAAGTCAGAAGGACTCATTCCTGGGTGAGTAGCTTTGGTTGGGTTAATGTCTTCATTGAGTTTGAAAGGTAACTTAATGAAGAAAGACTTATTTTTCCACAATGGGTTTGGATGGGTGAACTCAGAATGGGACTCTGGACAGAAACTCAAAAGTTTGATTGAAATATCTTGGTAGGACTGGGGGGATTCAGACAGATTGTAGAGTTTCAGAATGTCTGTGAAAGATTTGAACATGGATTTGACTCGAATTCTAGTGGGAATGATTTGGAGGTGTTTGATCTGATGAAGGATGTCAAAGCCTAACAAGATGTCCTTATTAGGAAGGGTTGAACCGATAATCTTTGTCCAAATGACGCAATTGGGGAAAATTTGAATACCAATGGGTTTTTTGGTAATCAGAGAGGTGGTGAACAGTTTGCCGTTGACAGCTTTGAAATGTTCGTCATATTCTATCCAGTATTCTGGTGGAAGAATACGTGGGTTTAACATGCTGCGTTGGGTGCCAGTGTCTATGAGACTAATTGCTGGAACGGGCCTTTGGAATTTTGAGGGCAAGATCTGAAGTTTGATGGAAGGTATAAGAACAGTAATGTCAAGGGATAGTAACTGTTGGTGGAAAATGACTTGGGACTGATCACTGTCGGAGTCATCAGAGGAGTTCTACAGTGCGAACACTGTTTCATCATTAGGGTCATCCTGTTCAGAGAAATAGAATTCTAGTTCATCCTTTTCTGGAGAGTAATCTGTAGTGGCTTGAAGATGCTCAACTAACCGAATAGATTTTTCTTGCTTGTGGGGACAATCTTTGGCAAAATGACTAATCACAACCAATTTTACCTTTTTTGCCTCTGAATAATTGTGGCAGTAAAATATGAACTCCATTTTCTTCTCCCATTCAAGGTATGCTTCTGGGTCGAATTTTCCTTGAAAAGATGGGATTTTCATCTTTATGCCACTCAATCTATCATCTTTATTCCTAGCTCTCCTATCTCGTCCATCTCTCTTATAACTACTCACTGAGCCCTCCCCTTCATTATACTCATCCTTATAATAGTCATCAATCTCTCCTCTAGTTGGAACTCTTTCTCTTCTATGTGCTTGGGGAATAGGTTGTGGCTGGCCTGCACATGTGTTCTCCACTTGATCCAAATGCTCGTGTATGAGCTCTCATCCTTCTCATCTCTCCCATCAATGCTTGAATTTGTAAATTCTGAGTAGTTGACATGGCTAACATCTGCAAAAGAAAATTAGAAATAACGTGGAAAGGACCTCACCTCACTCTCTTACGTGTTTTACTCAAGAAAATGACTCACTCAATTCCACTCGTGTTTCACTCAAATTAATTGGGTTTTACCCTCTAATACGCTCACACTCTCTTGCCTTTTTCCACTCGTAGTAATTCTCACTCGGTTCTTATCAAACTAATCAAAGCAATATTAGGATTTTAGCAGTAATTCACAAAGATTACACTAAGGAGACTTAAATTTCAAGAGTAAGAAGGCACTGCGTATGTAAAGTCGAGTTTTTATTTTGGGCAAAATTTTCACCTATGTGGTAAGACCCGTTTTAGACTTCCAAGACACAAATAATAGAAAAATAAAAGATTTTAAGAGGGGATTCTCTCCATTTTTTTTTAGGAAAAGGAATAGGTAAAACTCGGTGATTAAAGGATAATTAAACCACAAGGATGCAAAATTGATTTAAAAAAAAAAAGAAACCCAAAAATACTGTTCACGTAAATATCATTCACGTGGCACTATTCACGACTCTTATTTTCTTTTTGATACTAGAACAAGGATGAAAAAATCAAACAGGAATGAAACACAAAGATAAATGGATCTGACCTTGGTGCCTAGGCTCTAATTCCAAATGATAAGAACCTCGTCAAGAACTTATGCGACTCTAATCACCAGGAATTGCATGGAACCTCGACCTAATGCTTAATGAAAGCATGAACCTTTGTATATGAAGATGCCACAATCAGCTATGGATGATTTGATAGATACGTTAAGAGTTTGGACGCCACAGAAATCCAATAAGTTCAAAGAGTTTGTAAAGAACAAAAGAGAATTAACTCTCTCACCAATTGCATCAAAATTGATATAAGGTTGGTTACAAGAATTTTTGGAAATAAATCCTAAATAAAAAATCCAATCAGAATAAGAATCTAAACTATCAAATTATAATCCTAATCTAAGTGAACAAGAAAGAATCTAAATCAAATTAGAATCCTAATCTAAGTAAATAGGAAAGAATGTAAATCAAATCAGGATCCTAATTGGTTTAAATGCCTTACATCAATTAAAATGGAAACTAGGCGATTAAAATAGAAATAACTGATTTGTTTCCCTAATAGCCTCCTCAAGAAACAGGAAAATATTTGAAAAAGGAAAATAATACATATCCTGCCATAACGTGCAAGCCAACTCCCTATTTCATGGAAGTGATTATTTGGAAACTTCAAAATCATGAATCATGCATTTATCTTGTGCGATTCCTTCAATGGGCCTTTACATATTTGATTAAGCCCAAGTTGGTTGAATAAATCCATTAAGTGCTTCTTTGAATTTCTTTGCTCGAGCTCTTGTAACTGGTCCGGCGGGAACTTGAATAGGATATGAATATGCCTCATCCCACGTGCTTGTGATAGTTTTATCCTTAATGTCATCAAATACACTTTTAGCTCCTGAGGATGATCACTGCTTAATGATATCTATTCTACCAATAAGCTACTCAACTTTCAATTAGGAGCCAGACCTTGAGTTCTTTGTTGAGCTACAGTTGCGCACGCTGAGTTGCCAGATGAGCAGGAGGAGCATGATTTGGATACGGATGTGAGGGCTTGATGTAACAGCTACTTAGCGAGGTTCGCAGTTTTTCGCTTCAGTAGCAGCGGCTTGCGTCTCTCTTAGATCAGCAACAGAAGCTTTGTGATGGTCAAAGACGCATCCTCACTGCCCTTGGTTTCCCTTCCACTACCTCCTTAGCTTATCTTTATGTGTTTTATGTTTTCTTCTGTTTCACACGTACATTTCTCATCTCATTTTGTATTTTGGATGATATAACTATGTCGTATGTACTCTTTTAGCTTTTATAATGGTATTTGGATTGCTTGATGATTTTGATAATTACTGATTATATGCATGTTGTTTATTGGGTTGACAATTGTTTTGTGTTGTTGGATTGCTGAGGTTAAGATAATTTGATTTTGTTCTTGGAGTTGAGTTGGTTTGAGATTATATGGAGGTGTCTTTAACTATTTTTGTATTTGAGGATATGCTCATTTTTAAGGGGAGATTTTATTGAAATTTCTGCTCACACAAAATGGGTAATATCTGCACTTCTATCTTTAGCCTTTTCCATTTTTTTTCTTTTTAATGATGAAGGGGGAGATATATATCTTTGTTATGATAAAATATTGTTGGATGTATATACTTTTGGTTGGCCATATACTAAGGGGGAGCACATACTTAGAGGGAGTGAAATTGCATAATCTTGTAATGCAAAAAGGGGGAGATTGTTAACCTATATGTTTTATCATCATCAAAATTGTTAACTTATATGTTTAATAATTTTGATGATGATAACAAACAAGTTTTAAATCGATAAGTCTGAAAATTTTGATAATAGGATTAGAATTTTTTTAAGTCGTATAATATTCGAAGCATAGAATAATCTTCTGGAAATAAAAAAATAAATGTTAATGACTAAACAGTGAATTTTCAAGGTTAAATAAATTCTAAGAAGACGGTGAACCATTTATTAGAAAACGGCAAACCGATACCATTCCAAAATGTAACAATTCGATAACGGTGAACCGTTGATGGATAATGGTAATCCGATTGCATTCTAGAGAGTAAGTTTCCAAATAACGGTAAACAATTTAGGAACAACGGTAATTCAATTGCATTCTAGAGAGCAAGTTTCAAGATAACAGCAAACCGTTTATTGATAATGGTGAACCGATTGCATTCCAGAGAGCAAGTTTCAGATAACGGTAAACCGTTTATTGATAACAGTAAACCGATCAATGTCCAGAGAGCAATCATCTTCCAAACGGTAAACTGTTTATGTCAAATGGATAATTGATACATTTGGACAATATTCTGGAACGATAACGGTAATCCGATATCTTGATAATGGCGATCTGATAAATGCAAAACGGCAATCTGATTATGTGCAAAATGTCAACAATGGGTAGTTTTCAACTCAAACTATAAAATGGCTCAATCAAATATAAACAAAAGGAGATCCAACCATTTTCATTGAGCTTGCTATTGAGTACACAACTATTATTGAGCTTCAAACTTGATTTTATTTCATTTATTCACACTTTGAGCTATCATTTGTAATAAAACACATTGTTGGGATACACTTGGGTTAAGAGATTGTGGATAATCTCAATTGTAAGTATGGTTAAATCCTCAAGCCCGGTGAGCTTGGAGGCATTAACATAGGCACGGTTGGCCGAACCACATAAAAATCACGTGATTGCTCTCTTTTACCCTACCTTTTTATTTTTGATTGCACATTTATTTGTTTATTTCGAAATTGATAGCTTTGTTTAAATTGCATCAAGGCTCTTAGTTGATAAAATTATTAGAAACTCAATTCACCCCCCTCTTGGGTTGCCTTGTTAATATTTCAAGCACCATATTTATTAGAGAGAAAACTCCCCTCTAGTATTTTATGGGTCATTTTAATAAAATGTTGAAAGATAGTGCATCTAAGCCATTTAGTGGATCATCTTGCCATGTTGTCAACATAAGGATAATTATTGTCTGACATAACATGCTCTTCACACCACATTTATGAATTCAAGAACTTGGAGGGCATCAACCGAACAAATAACTTGTCTGATGCTTCATCATTGAGTAGTTATCCAAATTTGAACTCTACTCATCATCATTATGATTATGATTGTGCTGTTCCAAGTTTCATGAATGTATACCCACCATTCCTTAGAATGACTTCTTCTGAATGGCTTCGTCAGTACAGAGAAAACCACAATCTTGACTGGACCAATAGCTATTCATGTCCCCTTCATCATTACGCTCCCAGGAACTCAAGCAACTTCCATAATCAAGATGCTTCCATGCTCAATCTTCGTGATCATTGGCAAGTTCTGCTGGCTTCAAACCAAATGATTTATCCTAAGAGCCAATTATTGCATTCGGGTTTTCCCCAAGTTCATGCAGCAGATGAACATAGAAGAGATAAATTATTTCCTAATTACCAGAGGCCAACTACTTATGGCTATGGTGTTGCAACAGACTTTAGAGATGAGCCGCAACCTCTTTTGCAGTATCTTAAAGAGAGGTCCTTATATGGGAAACTGAAATGTTCATACATCATTAACTTGTTGATACAAGCACACAACACGATTGATGCTATTGTCGTAGACGTAAGATTGAATTTGATGAAAGTTAACCAAGTCTGTATTATGATTGCACGTCCTAGTGTGATATCTAAAATGGGTGTTCAAGGAAAGTTTTATAGAGAAAATCTAGCTGAAGCTGTCCACATATGTTGTATGGTTGTTTAATAATGATGTTAACACTATTACTAATCAAATTTTTATTTTGCTCTATCCTTCAATATCATAATTGACATCCACTGATGAACATGTACAACTGAAATTCCACATGTACAACAGATAGATAGAAGAACATCAGTAATAAGACTATGTTAGAAAGTACAATTGCAAGTAGCAAAAATTTAACCAAAAAATTAACTAATTTTACATAAAATTAAATCTGAATTTGATCTGAGATTAGTTTATTTATCTAGTCCAAACTGGTTTGCAATTATAGTATAAGAAAATGAGGAATGCTAATTCTAACTCTTTAAGTTTTGTCTTATTTTATTTATTCTTTGACATTATTATTAAGTACGGATAACAAATTTATTTCTTCAGGTGATGCCTCACCCTCTGGCACAATGAGCGTTTGATACCATATTTACTAGAGTAAGGATTATGGGGAGTGGAAATACCCCTTCATAAATTAATAAGAACTAAAAAGGAATATTATGCCCATGGTGAAGTGTTGAGTGTGAATCTAGAAACTTAAGCACCTCATTGACATAGTTTCATCTATAATTCATTCTTGCCATTTTATTTTAAATCTTAAGATAAAGAAATCTTCCAACCAATACACATATAAACTTGAAAAATTAACCTTACACATAATTAAATCTACCTTCTCATTGGATCAACACTTGTCACTATAAATCTATACTGCAATAGATTGTTAAGGGGTTTCTAGCCAACAATGGCATTATCTCTCGATTGAAGATGGTCATTGGCCTTTTTGTGTGTGTATTCTCCCTCCCCTAGTTTTTTAGAAAGAACTTAAGTGTTTATATATGCAATGCACTGGGATATTCCCATCACCATGCCAGCTAATGTAATTTCATTGGCTCTTTTCTCTCCCTAGGCAAGGACATGCTTAGAGAATTTGATTTGACTCATTATTCACACAATTTGTCTATATATTGTATTTGAATTTGGAAAGGTGGTCCAATGGCCTCTGTAAAGGCAGTCCTAAAGCTGCTAATGTGTCAAAGAGGACCAAATAGTCTAACTACTCTTGGGTGAGCATTTTTGACCTACGCCGTATGCATGTCAAGCAAAAGGAACCAGCCTCCAACCAAGAGAGATATGATGCCATTGTGTTAGCTATAGACCACCTACTAGCAACCAAATTCATTAAGGAGGCCATGTACCCTAATTGGCCATCTAATGTCGTCTTAGCCAAAAGATCAAATGGGAAATGACATAGGTATGTGAACTTCATGAAAGGATAGCTTCTTGCTCCTACGAATAAACTAGTTAGTTAATATAATTGCAGGTTATGAAATGCTTAGGTTTATAGATGTGTACCAGATCTAGATGTATGAATCCAACCAGAAAAAGCAACCTTCATGATTAACCGAGGGTTGTATTACTACAAGGTCATGTTGTTCAGTTTGAATGTAGGTGCCAACTACCAATGTCTGGTTAAGACAACATGCTATTGCTTTATGTAAGAGACTCCACATAAAAGAGGGTTTATCGTCCCATATTTGAAATGTGTAGGGAGTGAATAGGCAAATATGTAATGAGAGAAATACACAAGAGAATCTATGGCAGTCATTATGGCATGCATTTGCTAGCACAAAAAGCCTTCATCAGGGGTTTTATTGGCGCATGACATGAGAGTATGCTACAAGAATGATAAGGAACTCCATAAAGTTGTTTGTCTTGTTGCTTTCAATAAAGTAGTTTGTCTTGTTGTAATAATTATGTTTTACTTTATGGTTTTGTCTTGGCTTGCCTTACGCTTTGGCTTTTGCCAGTTGTAAAAGTCTTTGTAAGCATGCTTTATCTTTTGTCCATTTGTCCAAGTCTTGATCGGTGGGCTTGGCTTTCTAAAAAGGTGTGCTACAGGTCATGATCACTTGAGAAGTCATGATCTCAAGGATCCATGTTGTCGTATCTTTTACTTTTGAAAAAAGATAGGGGTCCTGTCCTATCTTCTCTGAGAATTCTCCTATATAAAGGATTCTCCCCTTGCTTGTAAGATATAGAAGTTTGAAGCAATAAACTCTCGTGTGCTTTTATCACTATGAATTTTTAAACCCCTCTCCTCTCTCTGCAAATGAAGCTCTCTAGAGAAAGAAAAAGAATAAAGAATTAAATTTGTTCATTTTGAAACTTAAGGAAGTATGCTCTGCACTTGCCTCTAGCAAGGATCCTGTGCATTAGAAAACTTATGATGATTTCTTATCTGGTTTGGTACCCTATTTTAGACTAAAAGAAAGTCTGTTTTGGGTTATATAACCCGAGATAAAAAATTATTTAAGAGTTTTCCTGATTCCCCATTTGAGTATATCGACGGGAAACCGACGACGTAAATTCCAGAGGTGATCCTGAATAGGCACTAGTCTGGTCTGCACTGTCGGATAACAAGTCTGTTTTTGGTTATATAACCCGAGATAAAAAATTATTTAAGAGTTTTCCTGATTCCCCATTTGAGTATATCGACGGGAAACCAACGACGTAAATTCCAGAGGTGATCCTGAATAAGCACTAGTCTGGTCTGCACTGTCGGATAACAAATCACGTACTTTCATATGGTATCAGAGCCAAGTGCTCCACAAGAGCCTCCTCGGCTCTCCTTTACCTATTCTTCAATGCTCATAGCTGTTCAGACAGACCAAGAAGATCTGCCCATTACAGGGTTCAATTCTGAAGGCTACTCTGTTTATCCAGCCAAGCATTCTGATACCCTCATGGTCTTAGCCGAATCTGACCAGATCCCAACCATAATCCAGATCCCAAGACAAATTCCCCGTCATGAGCTCATCAAGCCAAGACAAAACCATAAAGTAAAACATAATTATTACAACAAGACAAACTACTTTATTGAAAACAACAAGATAAACAACTTTATGGAGAGCGGAGATTCATGTAATCGTCTTCGGATGAGCTTTCAGTCTCATATGGATTGTCACAAAAGGTTTTGGAGAGCTTTGGATTCTTACGGTGGGGACCACGGTAAGGTGGATAAGGGGAATCTTTTCGGCATCCTAGTTTGGATGGTAAAGACTTAGGACTTGGTATTTGAGTGGCCTTGTCAACTTTGGAGGGTTATGATGGTTGAGATGATGATCTGGGTTCATGCATGGATGGCTGGGGAAACTGTTGAAGATGTTGACTTAAAGGAAGAAATTCTTCCCAGGGGTCTTGTGAGTCTTGGTAAAGAAAGTCGGTGTAGTCTGGTTTTTCTTCTTTGATGATAATTCCTATGGACTTTGGTTTGGATATGGCAGATGGAGTAGGGATCATGATGAGGTCATGTTGTGGACCTAAGGAGGTGTGGAAGATATCTTTGTGGGGCGGAGTTTGGTAGTTTAATTGACAAAGGTAGTTGTGCAGGGTGGATTGGATTTCATTTTCAATGACAGCTAGATGTGGTGCAGTGAACCATTCATATACCTGGTCTTGTGTCCAAAAGAGTTTTGTGTCTGGATGTTGGAAGTATGGCCTGTGAATGATAAAGACTGAGGTAAACATTTGTGCTTCTGAGGTAGGCATACGTTCAAGATTGTAAACCTCTGACAGTTGTTGCAGCTTCTTTCTCCACCATGGTATAGGGGAGAACCATTCAAGTAATGTCCAGGTAAGAGAGGTGGCTTTGTCGGGATTAAGGAGATGTTCCAAAGTGGGAGTAATGGGTAGGACCAACTTAGTGGCATAAAGGACTGTTAGGCACCAGATGTACCATAACACATCTTCAGTGGTTTCGCTGGATGGATCAAGGGTTAAACCTGTAAGGAATAGATTTTCTGGGTGGAAGGGGGAAAAAGGAAAAGGTTTTGTGACAAGGTAGGCTTTCATGAAGAAACGAAAAAGAGCTTTCTTTGCAAATTCTTGGATGGCATAAACAGAGGAAAAGTTTTTGTTAAAGGGAAAAGTTTTCTTGGTGAGAGCTTCTGGGGGTAATGATGTAGTCATGGAGATGATCGGAAAGTGGTATGTAGTGGAAAACAGGGTGAGAGGTTTTTCTAGTTTTGAGAGTCTGGATAGCATATCAGGGATGAGGTTTTGGGATCCCTTTATATGCTTGACCGAAAAGACATATTTGGAAAACCAATCTTTTAATCTGAGTAACATTTTTTCGGGAACAGTTTTACCTTTGAAATTAAGAATATTGGGGAAGGCTGAACTGTCCATACGGATGAGAAAATGGTGTCCAATCAGATGATACTCAAACTTTTTGATGCCATTCTTTATCGCTAAGATTTCTTTGAACACGCTATGGTAATGCTTTTGTGTGTCAGAAAATTGTCCACTAGCGTAAGCGATCAAGTGTTCTTTTCCATTGATTTCTTCAAGGAGGATGGCACCCCATGAGTCATCACTTACGTCTTTCTGCAATATGCGCTTTCCATCAGTAATCAACTTTAAAGGAGGTAGATTTTGCGCAATCTGTTTGAGAGTAGTGACAGCATTTGTGTGGTTAGCATTCCATTATGGGGGCTTCTTTTTCAATAAAGCCGAAAGGTGATGAGTGTAGTGATCCACATGTGGGATGAAGTCTCTGATGTAATTGATGATGCCGAGAAACTGTTGAACTTACTTTTTGGAAAGTTGCTGATCTGGAAAATGAAGCAATTCTTGGGCAATATGCTTTCTTGGCTGATAATGGCCATCTTTTATGATCATACCAAGGAATTCAATATTGTCGGTAGCAATGGTGCTTTTCTTGGCCGATAACATAATTCCATGACTTTGAATAATATCATAGAATTGAGTTAACAGCTGACGATGTTCATCATGTGATCCTGAAAAAAGCAAAATATCATCAATGTAAATTAATGCATGATGCAGGATAGGCTAAAAGATGTTGACCATGGATTTTTGGAAAATGGATGGGGCAGTTTTGAGGCCAAAAGGTAGGACGGTCCATTGGAAATGGGCATTTGGGATACAAAAAGCAGTTTTGTAACGCTCAGAGGGTTCAATACCTAATTGCTAGAAACCTGATTTTAAATCGAATTTTGAAAAGATCTGGGCATTTTTAAGAAAAGTAAACATGCTTTGTCGACAGGGCAAGGGAAACTTGTCATCTTGTAAAAACATGTTTAATGGCTGATAATCAATGACTAGGCGTTTCTTTCCTCGGACAATTTCAGAATGGTTTTCAACATAAAAGGCTTGGCAAGCCCATTGAGAATTTGTGGGCTCAATAAGACCTTGGGCTAACAGTTGGGAACATTCTTGTTGGGCTAGGAGTAAATCAGAAGGACTCATTCCTGGGTGAATAGCTTTGGTTGGGTTAATGTCTTCATTGAGTTTGAAAGGTAACTTAATGAAGAAAGACTTATTTTTCCACAATGGGTTTGAATGGTTGAACTCAGAATGAGACTATAGACAGAAACTCAAAAGCTTGTTTGAAATATCCTGGTAGGGTTGAGGGGTTTCAAACAGATTGTAGAGTTTCAGAATGTCTGTGAAAGGTTTGAACATAGACTTGACTCGAATTCCATTGGGAAGGATTTGGAGGTGTTTGATCTGGTGAAGGATGTCAAAACTTAACAAGAGATCCTTATTAGGAAGGGTTGAACTTATAACCTTGGTCCAAATGACACAATTGGGAAAATTTGAATACCAATGGGTTTTTTGGTAATCAGGGAGGTGGTGAATAGTTTGCCATTGACAGCTTTGAAATGCTCTTCATATTCTGTCCAGTATTCTGGTGGAAGAATATGTGGGTTTAACATGCTGCGTTGGGCACCAGTGTCTATGAGACCAATTGCTGGAATGGGCCTTTGGAACTTTGAGGGCAAGATTTGGAGCTTGATGGATGGTATAGGAATAGAAGTGTCAAGGGACAGTAATTGTTGGTGGAAAATGGCTAGGGACTGATCACTGTCTGAATCATCAGAGGAGTTCTGCAGTGCGAACACTGTTTCATCATTGGGTTCATCTTGTTCAGAGAAATAGAATTCCAGTTCATCATTTTCTGGAGAGTAATCTGTAGTGGCTTGGAGATGCTCAACTAACCGAATAGATTTTTCGCGCTTGTTGGGACAGTCTTTGGCATAATGGCCTTTCTTTTTGCAGATGAAACATCTGCTTGATTTTCTCCGTTTAAAGTCTCTGGAAGAAGATGACTTCTTTCGGAAGAATCTGTAAGGCTTTCTGGATCGACGAGGTCTGGATAAAAATTCTGGATTTCTGAATTTCTTAAAATGCCTTTTCTTTTTAGGACTGCAATCACAATCCTTTTTCTTTTTGCATTTGATCTGCAAATAAGGCTTTTTGCAAGCACTCCGAAATGGCTCTTTGTCTTTCAACAGTTCTTTGAAAAACTGCTTCTATTCGTAGAGTTTATCGAGACAAGTTTTGGCAAGTTCGAAGATTTTGCCAAGAGAGATGTTGTCAAGGGAAAGATTGGATGCTGTGAGTTGTCGCTGGATGTCGGGTTAGAGTTCATCTGGAAGAGACGCTAGAAAGACATGCTTTAATGTTGGTTCATTGAATCCATTAAGCTTATAAAATAGCAAAGACATTCGCTTGTAATGGAAGTCAAGATCCTTAGCATTAAGGGAACAGCATTTCATGTTGAAATAGTCGCGTCGTGCAGCTTCAAAGACTGCAGAGGGGTCTCCAAGGAATTGATCATGGATAACCGCAAGGGCACTTGAGACTTCTCGTAATTGAACAAACTGCAATTGTCTGTAGTTGCCTAAAGAATCAAACCAATCTCTTAGAGCACCCGTAAAACGAGTAGCAAATTCTCTAAGGACTAATTGAGTTGTGGCTCCTGGACATAGCATTTGAAGGTCAATCCAGGCAGACATTTCATTAAGGCGATCACGCCATTTATGAGAGGGGAGATCATCAAATGTGACCCATGGGCCATTTGAAGATTTTTGACTGGGTGAACTGGTATATGCTTGAGCTGGAGGGGGTTGGTTTGTGGCAGAGGATTCAGGCATTTCTTCTTCAACTTCTGAGGGAATATCAACATATGGTTCTGTATGGGAGGTTTGGCCTTGAGGAGGGTGATCAGGTTGGGCCATCAAGATTCTGGTGATATCAGCATAGGACTTTTCAGAATCACTAGTGGATACTGAAGATTCTGTGTCAGTCTCAGTATGGCTATCAGAAACAACTAGATTTGAATCAGAAGTTTGGTCATCTGTAGTAGAAGAGTGATCGACTGTATGGGCACTAAACTGGTGCATTGGTTGTTTATCTTTGGATTGAGAAAGTGGTTAGGATCCAGTTAGTGGTGGAGGTACTGGTGGCGATGCCGGAGTATGACCAGGAGAGTGTTGGCCAGGGATGGTAATGGAGGATGGATGAAATGTGACGGGTCGCGGTTGAGGTTTAGGCTTTGGTTTAGGTTTAGGTGGTGGTGGTAAGGGATTGTCTCTGAAAAGAGTATGGGTCATGCCAAATAACTTGGAAGGATCATACTGTCGGGTGGGGGAAAGCATAGAGGCAAAAGGATGATAAGGTGGACCTATGGAAGGGATAGGAGGTGATGTGGTAAAAAGGGTAGGTCTTTGTTTTTCAGATTCAATCTGATCAAGTTCAGCTTTTAAGCGTCTGATTTCCCTTTCCTTTTGGTCAAATTCTGGGCCATAATAGTGTTGGGCAAGCATAGCTCGTAGTTCAGAATCGAGTTGTGTAACTCGGGACTAGAGATTTTGGTGGATCTGCTGCATCTATGCAGAGATAGAGTCAACTTTTGTCTCAAGTTGTTCTGTTCGTACCCTGATGTTCTCAACTTTGGAGTTGATATTCAACAAAGTATCATTCTGTGCTCTGGTATTTTGGGTTTGCCAGTTGAGGACTGATTCAAAAGGTTTGGGAGGTTCTAGGTGGCTAGATGAGGTAATTGGTGAAGGGACAAAGGGTTTGGACACGACATTTCGTTGAGGATCTGTGTGAGTGTCTAAAGGAGGAAAAGAGGAAGAATAGTCTGAAGGAGTGGATGAAAACATCATACAAGCCAGTGGGGGTTTTGGAAGTGAAAGTGGTGATGGAGTCTCAGATTTGCAATGCTTTGCAATCCATTTGAGTTCTTTTTGGTAAAAGGGTAATAGAGCTGATAGAGGTGGAGGATCTTGTGGTGGTTTGGGATCATAATGGTGGCAGGAAACTGGAGGCTTTTTCTTTTTGGGTTTCTTTTTCCTTGTGGTGGCATAATCGTCGTCTTCGTCCCAATTATCCCAACAGGGACAAGTTGGGTCACACATGCCTGAGCCAGGGGCATCCCATAGGAAATGACCATTTTGCTTGGCTGGATAAACAGGGTAGCCTTCAGAATTGAACCCTGTAATGGGCAGGTTTTCTTGGGCTGTCTGAACAGCTGTGAGCATTGAAGAATAGGTAAAGGAGAGCCGAGGAGGCTCTTGTGGAGCACTTCGAGGTGGTTTAAAAGTCATTCGGATTGTTCCATCTTAGCGTCTTTCAAACATGCTTTCAGAGGTCTGAATTAGAGCTGTATTGTTATGGAACTATTCATAGTTGGAGATCCATTCAAGAGGCATAAGCTTGATGAGCTCATGACGGGGAATTTGTCTTGGGATCTGGAATATGGTTGGGATCTGGTCAGATTCGGCTAAGACCATGAGGGTATCAGAATCATGTTCAGGAGTGGGTAGACCTAAGGCATGATTTTGAAGCCTATAGACCAATTGGTGGTGTAAGGTGGCAATTTTGGCAGAAGAAATTTGTTCAGCACCTTGGATCTGAACTTGGACTTTCAAGGTTCTGGGCAAATTGCGGTCTTGGAGAGAAAGATTGAAGTTTGGGTAAAAGGTAAGTAAAACACTTCCTGCATGGAGAGTTGTAAGAACAGTGCCAATAACAGCATCTTGGTACTATTTAAACCGGGTGTCAAGCATAGCAAGGCGAGCTGTAACCGGTAATCCTTTTCTTCCATGAAGAGTAAGGATTAATCTGATGCCTCCAAGATGAAGATGAGTATAACCTTCTCGTTTCCAGTTGGAGAGCAACTCGGAGGGAATCTCCAGAGTGACATATTGCTCAGCAGAGGTGGCTTGAAGAGCACACTGATCCAGGCGGGAAGACTGGATATATTCTTTAGGGTGAGGGCGTCTGGTAGAGATAAGAGTGCGGATACTGCGGGTAAAAGAGCTAGGTCGTTTGTACAACTGATAAGGGCTAATAAGAGGGTAGGAGGACTCATTCATTTGGGCGGATTCAGGAATATAGGAATATTTGACAAGGTTTTCAATCTTATTGGTGGTATGAGAAGTGCAAGATCGGGGCAAAGAAAGAGTAGAAGAAAGAGTAACAGGAAGGGAAGATGAAGTGGAAGCCATGAATGAGAAGTTCTCTCTGCGCCTGAAGTTCTAGAGAGCAAAATAGAAAAAGCCTTAAATTATACCATTTTGGTCAGGAAAACGGTGATTTAGAAAACATGAAAGTTTCAAGGACGGGTATGGCTCTGATACCATATGAAAGTACGTGGCTTATTATCCGACAGTGAAGACCAGACTAGTGCCTATTCAGGATCACCTCTGCTAAGCAATATGTCACTCTGGAGATTCCCTCCGAGTTGCTCTCCAATTGGAAATGAGAAGGTTATACTCATTTTCAATGACAGCTAGATGTGGTGCAGTGAACCATTCATATACCTGGTCTTGTGTCCAAAAGAGTTTTGTGTCTGGATGTTGGAAGTATGGCCTGTGAATGATAAAGACTGAGGTAAACATTTGTGCTTCTGAGGTAGGCATACGTTCAAGATTGTAAACCTCTGACAGTTGTTGTAGCTTCTTTCTCCACCATGGTATAGGGGAGAACCATTCAAGTAATGTCCAGGTAAGAGAGGTGGCTTTGTCGAGATTAAGGAGATGTTCCAAAGTGGGAGTAATGGGTAGGACCAACTTAGTGGCATAAAGGACTGTTAGGCACCAGATGTACCATAACACATCTTCAGTGGTTTCTCTGGATGGATCAAGGGTTAAACCTGTAAGGAACAGATTTTCTGGGTGGAAGGAGGAAAAAGGAAAAGGTTCTGTGACAAGGTAGGCTTTCATGAAGAAACGTAAAAGAGCTTTCTTTGCAAATTCTTGGATGGCATAAACAGAGGAAAAGTTTTTGTTAAAGGGAAAAGTTTTCTTGGTGAGAGCTTCTGGGGGTAATGATATAGCCATGGAGATGATCGGAAAGTGGTATGTAGTGGAAAATAGGGTGAGAGGTTTTTCTAGTTTTGAGAGTCTGGATAGCATATCATGGATGAGGTTCTGGGATCCCTTTATATGCTTGACCAAAAAGTCATATTTGGAAAACCAGGATAGAATATGAAGGTTTAACATGCTGCGTTGGGCACCAGTGTCTATGAGACCAATTGCTGGAACGGGCCTTTGGAACTTTGAGGGCAAGATTTGGAGCTTGATGGATGGTATAGGAATAGAAGTGTCAAGGGACACCGACGATTTGTAAGGAGTAGCCGCATCGCTTACTGAAGTAATAAAAAAAGATGTTGGATTCAAGTGGAAAAGAATGCATTTCACATGATCAAGCAAAAGCTTACCAATGCTCCCTTATTGTCTTTTGCCTAACTTTAATAAAACATTTGAAATTGAATGCAATGCCTCATGTATTAGTATTGGTGCAGTCATAATGCAGAAGGGACGACTAATTGCTTACTTACGATAAAGAGTTGTATGCGTTGGTTCAAGCATTAGAAAATGTGGCGGCACTACCTATGGCCTAAGGAGTTCATGATTCACACCGATCATGAGTCCTTAAAACACCTTAAAGGCCAACACAAGCTGAGCAAGAGACATGCTGGATGGGTAGAATTCATATACACATTTCCATATGTCATTCGTTACAAGGAATGTAAGGAAAATGTTGTTGCATATGCGCTTTCCCGCAGGTATGTCTTAATCTCAACATTTAATGCTAAACTACTTGGTTTTGAAAACATTAAGGAATTGTATATTGATGACCATGATTTTAGTGTTGAATACCAAGCCTGTGAAAAGATCACAGTCGGTAAATACTTTAGGCATGATGGCTATTTATTTCGGGAGAATAAACTATGTGTGCCTAACTACTCTTTGAGAGATTTCTTAGCGAGAGAATCGCATGGAGGAGGGTTGATGGGGCATTTTGGAGTTGTAAAGACTCTAGCAGTTTTACAGGAACACTTCTATTGGCCACATATGAAACAAGATGTTGAGAGACTTTGTGGTAAATGTGTCACTTGTAGGCAAGCCAAATTGAAAGTGCAACCTTGTGGCTTATATACCCTTTTGCCAATACCTAATGCACCTTGGATTGATGTTTCGATGGATTTTGCATTAGGTTTACTTAGGTCAAAACAAGGAAAAGACTCAATTTTTGTGGTTGTAGATAGATTTTCAAAGATGACACATTTTATTCCATGCCACAAAATGGATGATGCTTTTAATGTCGCTGACCTATTCTTTAGGGAGATTGTAAGGTTGCATGGTATGCCCATGACAATTGTTTCTGATAGGGATGTTAAGTTTTTAAGTTACTTTTGGAAAACATTATGGGCTAAGTTAGGAACTAAGTTGTTGTTTTCAACTACTTGTCACCCTCAAACTGATGGTCAAACAAAAGTTGTGAATAGAACTTTATATACTCTATTGCAAGCTATCATTAAAAAGAACTCAAAACTTAGGAAGATTGTTTGCCACATGTTGAGTTTGCTTATAATCGTTTCGTTCATTCTACTACTAAGTATTCACCATTTGAAATTGTTTATGGTTTTAATCCTTTAATTCTATTGGATTTAACTCCATTACCTGTTTCTAAGCATGTTATCTTAGATGACAAGAAAAATGCTAAAATTTTTAAATAGATACACGAGAGGGGGAAGTTCAACATCGAGCGGAGAACTAAGCAATATGCTAAACAAGCCAATAAGCTAGTCTTTGAACCCGGTGATTGGGTGTGGTTACACATGCGCAAGGAACGATTTCTGAAACAAAGGAAATCTAAGTTATTACCTCAAGGGGATGGCCCATTCCACATTTTGGAATGGATCAATGACAATGCATACAAACTAGATTTGCCTAGTGAGTACAATGTAAATGCTACTTTTAATGTTTCTGATTTGAGTCCTTTTGATGTAGGTGATGATTTGAGGACAAATTCTCTTCAAAAGGATGGGAATGATGAGATTAAGGATAAAACTATCTCAAGCACGTGGGATGAGGCATATTCAAATCCTATTCAAGTTCTCGTTGGACCTGTTACAAGAGCTCATGCAAAGAAATTCAAAAAAGTGCTTAATGGATTGATTCAAGCAACTTGGGCTTAATCAAAATCGTGGAGGCCCCTTGAAGGAATCGTACATGATAAATGCATGATTTAGGCTCTTGAAGTTTTCAAATAATCACTTCCATGAGATAGGGAGTTGACTTGAACGTTATGGCGGGAAAATATATTATTTTCCCTTTTCAGATACTTTCCCGTTTCTTGAGGAGGCTATTAGGGAAGCAAATCAGCTATTTCTATTTTAATCACCTAGTTTCCATTTTAATTGATGTAAGGTATTTAAGCCAATTAGGATCCTGATTTGATTTAGATTCTTTCCTAGTTACTTAGATTAGGATTCTGATTTGATTTAAATTCTTTCCTATTAGGGAAGATTCAGATTCTAATTTGATTTTTGGTTTAGGATTTATTTTCAAAAATTCTTGTAACCAACCCTATAAAATGTAGTCGTATCCAATAAATAGAGATAAGTTTTGATGCAATTGGTGAGAGAGTTAATTCTCTTTTGTTCTTTACTTACAAACTCTTTGAGCTTATCGAATTTTCATGGCGTTTAAACTCTTGACTTATCAATTAGATCATCTATAGCTGATTGTGACATCTTCATATACCAAGGTTCGTGCTTTCATTAAGCATTGGGTCGAGGTTCCATTCAATTCCTGGTGTATAATCGATCTTGGGGACTATTAGGGTTGTGTCAGTTCTTGGCGGGGTTCGTATCAGCAATCAAATTTTATTTCTTGCTAAACCAAAAGACTAGAGAGTGACCTAGAAAGTGACATGTTCCACTAGTGCTTTTCCTATCAACCTTATATCTAGAAAAATCGGCATCCAAATAACATTTTAAGGCTATATATGTTTCCCTAGGATACCACAGGCCAAGATCTAAAGTTCCACTCAAATAACAAAAAATCATTTTTACCTCAAGCAAATGAGATTCTTTAGGACATGATTGAAATCTTGCACACAAGCATACATTAAACATAATATCAAGTCTACTAGCAGTCAAGTAAAACAAGGATCCGATCATACCTCGATAAGTTTTGATATCAACTTCCTTGCCTTTTTCATCCTTGTCAAGCTTGATTGTTGAGCTCATTGGAGTACTTTTTATCTTTCCATCTTCAAGTCCGAATCTCTTCAGCAACTCTCTTAGATATTTGGCTTGATTGATAAAATTCATTTTTTAGTTTGTTTTATTTGAAGTCCAAGAAAGTATTTCAATTCTCCCATCATGCTCATCTCAAATTCTTTTCTCATACAAGATGAAAACTCTTTACACAAAAACTCATTAATAGAACCGAAAATAATATTATCAACATAAATTTGAATGAAAGTACGTGACTTGTTATCCGACAGTGCAGACCAGACTAGTGCCTATTCAGGATCACCTCTGGAATTTACGTCGTCGGTTTCCCGTCGATATACTCAAATGGGGAATCAGGAAAACTCTTAAATAATTTTTTATCTCGGGTTATATAACCCAAAACAGACTTTCTTTTAGTCTAAAACAGGGTACCAAACCAAATAAGAAATCATCATAAGTTTTCTGATGCATAGGATCCTTGCTAGAGGCAAGTGCAGAGCATACTTCCTTAAGTTTCAAAATGAACAAATTTAATTCTTTATTCTTTTTCTTTCTCTAGAGAGCTTCATTTGCAGAGAGAGGAGAGAGGTTTAGAGATTCATAGTGATAAAAACACACGAGAGTTTATTGCTTCAAACTTCTATATCTTACAAGCGAGGGGAGAATCCTTTATATAGTAGAATTCTCGGGGGGATAGGACAGGACCCCTATCTTTTACAAAAGGAAAAGTAAAAGATACATCATGACACAACTTTAATTATTACAAAGTGACAAAGTGTGCTTTAATAATTAAAGCATGACTTTGACAAAAGCAAAAACTTAAAGTAAAAGAAAACTTTAATAATTATACAAGACAAAAGCATAAAGCAAGACATAATGATTACAACAAGACAAACTACTTTATGGAGAGCGGAGATTCATGTAGTCGTCTTCTGATGAGCTTTCTGTTTCATAGGGATTATCACAAGGGGTTGGTGGGAAAAAGGTTTTGGAGAGCTTTGGATGCTTATAGTGGGGACCACGGCTAGGTGGATAAGGAGAATCTTTTCGGCATCCTGGTTTGGAGGGTGATGACTGGGACTTAGGACTAGGCATTTGAGTGGCCTTATCAACTTTGGAGGGTTGAGATGATGATCCTGGTTCATACATGGTTGGTTGTGGAAATTGTTGGAGATGTTGACTGAGGGGAAGGAATTCTTCCCATGGGTCTTGTGAGTCTTGGTAAAGGAAGTCGGTGTAGTCTGATTTTTCTTCTTTAATGATGATGCCTATGGACTTTGGTTTAGATATGGCGGATGGAGTGGGGATCATGATGAGATCGTGTTGTGGTCCTAAGGAGGTGTGGAAGATGTCTTTGTGTGGTGGAGTTTGGTGGTTTAATTGACAAAGGTAGTTGTGCAGGGTGGATTGGATTTCATTTTCAATGACAGCTAGATGTGGTGCAGTGAACCATTCATATACCTGGTCTTGTGTCCAAAAGAGTTTTGTGTCTGAATGTTGGAAGTATGGCATGTGAATGATAAAAACTGAGGTAAACAGTTGTGCTTCAGAGGCAGGCATACGTTCAAGATTGTAAATCTCTGACAGGTGTTGTAGCTTCTTTCTCCACCATGGGATGGGGGAAAACCATTCAAGTAGTGTCCAGGTAAGAGAGGTGGCTTTGTCCGGATTAAGAAGATGTTCCAAAGTGAGAGTGATTGGTAGGACTAACTTGGTGGCATGAAGGATTGTTAGGCACCATATGTACCATAACACATCTTCAGTGGTTTCTTTGGATGGATCAAGGGTTAAACCTGTAAGAAACAGATTTTCTGGGTGGAAGGAGGAAAATGGAAAGGGTTCTGTTACAAGGTAGGCTTTCATGAAGAAACGAAAAAGATCTTTCTTTGCAAATTCTTGGATGGCATAAACAAAGGAAAAGTTTTTGTTAAAGGGAAAAGTTTTCTTGGTGAGAGCTTCTGGGGGTAATGATGTAGTCATGGAGATGATCGGAAAGTGGTATGTAGTGGAAAACAAGGTAAGAAGTTTTTCTGGTTTTGAGAGTCTGGATAGCATATCAGGGATGAGAATCTAGGATCCCTTTATATGCTTGACCGAAAAGTCATATTTGGAAAACCAATCTTTTAATCTGAGTAACATTTTTTCGGGAACAATTTTACCTTTGAAATTGAGAATATTGGGGAAGGCTGAACTGTCCATACAGATGAGAAAATGGTGTCCAATCAGATTGAACTCAAACTTTTTGATGCCATTCTTTACCGTTAAGATTTCTTTGAATACGCTATGGTAATGCTTTTGTGTGTCAAAAAATTGTCCACTAGCATAAGCGATAAAGCGTTCTTTTCCATTGATGTCTTCAAGGAGGATGGCACCCCATGAGTCATCACTTGCGTCTGTCTGCAATATGCGCTTTCCATCAGTAATCAACTTTAAAGGAGGCGGATTTTGCGCAATCTGTTTGAGAGTAGTGACAGCATTTGTGTGGTCAGCATTCCATTATGGGGGTTTCTTTTTCAATAAAGCTGAGAGGTGGCGAGTGTAGTGGTCCGCATGTGGATGAAGTCTCTAATATAATTGATGATACCGAGAAACTGTTGAACTTACTTTTTGGAAAGTTGCTGATCTGGAAAGTGAAGCAACTCTTGGGCAATGTGTTTTCCTGGCTGATAATGGCCATCTTTTATGATCATGCCAAGGAATTCAATGTTCTCCATGGCAATGGTGCTTTTCTTGGCAGACAACATAATTCCATGATTTTGGACAATATCATAGAATTAAGTTAACAGCTGGTGATGTTCATCATGTGATCTTGAAAAAAGCAAGATATCGTCAATGTAAATCAATGCATGATGCAGGATGGGCTAAAAGATATGGAAATGTTCTTCATATTCTGTCCAGTATTCTGGTGGAAAAATATGTGGGTTTAACATGCTGCGTTGGGCATCAGTGTCGATGAGACCAATTGCTGGAATGGGCCTTTGGAACTTTGAGGGCAAGATTTGGAGTTTGATGGATGGTATAGGAATAGTAGTGTCAAGAGACAGTAACTGTTGGTGGAAAATGACTTGGGACTAATCACTGTCGGAGTCATCATAAGAATTCTGTAGTGCAAACACTATTTTATCATTGGGTTCATCTTGTTCAGAGAAGTAGAATTCCAGTTCATCCTTGTCTGGAGAATAATTTGTAGTGGCTTGGAGATGCTCAACTAACCGAATAGATTTTTCCCGTTTGTTGGGACAATCTTTAGCATAATGGCCTTTCTTCTTGCAGATGAAACATTTGCTTGATTTTCTCCGTTTAAAATCTCTGGAAGAAGATGACTTCTTTCAGAAGAATCTGTAAGGCTTTCTGGATCTGCGAGGTTTGGATGAATGATCTAGATTTTTGAATTTCCTAAAA
This sequence comes from Citrus sinensis, assembly GCF_022201045.2. NCBI lineage: Eukaryota > Viridiplantae > Streptophyta > Magnoliopsida > Sapindales > Rutaceae > Citrus > Citrus sinensis. Next base: position 14,874,375 of record NC_068557.1, on the reverse strand, counting down.
TGCCTTTTCTTTTTAGAACTGCAATCACAATCTTTTTTCTTCTGACATTTGATCTGCAAATAAGGCTTTTTGCAAGCACTCTGGAATGGTTCTTTATCTTTCAACAGTTCTTTGAAAAACTGTTTCTGCTCGCAAAGTTTGTCAAGACAGGTTTTGGCAAGCTGAAAGATTTTGCCAAGAGAGATGTTGTCAAGGGAAAGATTGGATGCTGTGAGTTGTCGCTGGATGTCGGGTTGGAGTTCATCTGGAAGAGAGGCTAGAAAGACATGCTTTAATGATGGTTCATTGAATCCATTAAGCTTATAACATAGCAAAGACATTCGCTTGTAATGGAAGTCAAGATCCTTAGCATTAAGGGAACAACATTTCATGTTGAGATAGTCACGTCGTGCAGCTTCAAAGACTGCAGAGGGGTCTCCAAGGAATTGATCATGGAGAACAGCAAGAGCACTTGAGACTTCTGGTAGATCAACAAACTGTAATTGGTGGTAGCGACCTAAGAAATCAAACCAATCTCTTAGAGCACCCGTAAAACGAAGTAGCAAACTCTCTAAGGACTGATTGAGTTGTGGCTCCTGGACGTAGCATCTGAAGGTCAATCCAAGCAGACATTTCATTAAGGCGATCACGCCATTTATGAGATGGAAGATCATCAAATGTGAACCATGGGCCATTGGAAGATTTTTGACTAGGTGGACTGGTTTGGGTTTGGGCTAGAGGAGGTTGGTTTGTGGCAAAAGATTCAGGCATCTCTTGGTCAATGTCTGAGGGAATATCAACATATGGTTCTGTATGAGAAGTGTGGCCTGGGGTAGGTTTACCCATTGAAAAACCATAATCCCGTATGAAATTTTTAGATCTATCATATCATGCTCTAGGTGCTTGTTTTAAACCATACAATGCTTTTGTTAACTTTTGAAAATGATCTCAAAATTTTTCATTTTCAAAACCAGGGGTTGTTTCACATAAACTTCCTCCATAATATAACCATTTAAGAAAGCACTCTTGACATTCATTGGAAATAAAATGAAATCTTTATGACATACAAATGCTAAGAGCATCCTAAGGGATTCTAATCTAGCTACAAGTGCTAATGTTTCATCAAAATCAATTCCCTCTTCTTGGTTGTAACCTTAAGCCACTAATCTAGTTTTATTTCTTACAAATGATGTGAATCCACACTTAATTTTTAGTTGCAACTTCCCAAGAAAGTTCTAAACAGACTTAAGACAAACTAAACATTGACCCAATGCTTAAGAAAATATGAACCAGAGGTATAGAGAATGATATTGACACCACACTCAAGATGTAGATGAGAAGGTGAGTGATAAGTCTAGATTTGGAACGCCACAAGAATGCAAATTCTTGATAAGTTCACTAATTCTCAAAAGAACCAAAGAAAGAATAATTCTTTCAAATTCAAATAATATTAATCTCTAAATTGTCTTTCATAGCAAGGTTCCTGAGTTTAAATAGGTTAAAAGAAACCCAAGATCCTAAAAATACAAATGGAAACATTGGAACAACCCTCTAAGCATATGTTTGTCAAAGGGTGCTTCAAAAGTCTTCACCAACCCACCATTATTAATGCTAGTCATTGACAAACTTAATGCTAGCCTACCACAATTAATGCTATCATTGACAAACTTAATGTTAGCCCACCATCATTGATGGTAGACTTACTTTACACATTTGACAAACTTGAAACAAAACAAACAAATGAAGTTGAATAAGCAAAGGAGTCGTTGGAAATCCTAAGTCTGAACAAGCTGTAATAAATGGGCATAACTCCTTCTAGAGAACTCCAAATCTAGCTCTGCAAATTGTATTGGAAAGTTAACTTAATTATCTTTCCAACAATATATAGCTTGCACGTTACTTTTGGCTTAATCAATACCAGTTTTATTCTAAATTTGCCCTTTCTGCATTTGATCCAAATTGTGTATTTGGCTACCCAATAGCTTGAATAATGCCCACAATGCCTTGTATTCTCTCCAAGCCCAATTCATGATTTCTTGCATCTTGAATTGCATTTTCAATCCAAATTTTCTCAATTATTCCATTTAAAGCAACTTGCATCTTTTTGGCTCTAGCTCTTGTAATTGGGCCTTCATGAATGTGCAAAAGATCACTTAAAGCTTTAACAGTATTCCCTTGATGGTTCTCATTAACAACTACACTGGATTCATCCATTTTATTTCTAAATACCCATTTAGTTCCTATAATGGATTGATGTTCTGATTTAGGAACTAATTCCCACGCATTGTTTCTCTTAAATTGATTCAACTCCTCTTGCATTGCCATAATCCAAGATTCATCATTTTCCGCATCCACAAAGGATTTTAGTTCAATTTGAGATATGAGTGCAGCATGCTCACAAGTATTTCTAAATGATGATATAGTGGTTACACCTCGTGAGGGATCTCCTAGAATTAAGTCTTTAGGGTGAGAAGAAACATACCTCCACTCCTTGGGGAGTGTTTGAGAAGTACCTTCATCTAGCTCCACATTTGTTTCTTCGTGTTGCTCCTCTTGATTTCCAGGTGGTGCATCATTTTTGGTTATCCTTTGATGAATTTTCTTGTAGTTATTCATCCACAACAGCAACTTTCCCCACAGAGGAGGGATTAGACTCATCGAATGTGATATGCATAGATTCTTCCACAACCAAAGTTCTTTTATTATACACTCTATAAGCTTTGCTTGTATTTGAATAACCAAGAAAAATGTCAACATCAGATTTTGGATCAAATTTTTCAAGATTAACTTTTGTGTTCAAAATAAAACATTTGCATCCAAAAACTTTGAAATAACCAATATTGAGTTTTCTATCTTTCCAAAGCTCATAGGGAATTTTATTTAGATGAGGTCTAATCAACACATGATTTAAAACATAACAAGCGGTGTTGATGGCTTCGGCCCAAAAATACTTAGGTGAGGCATTTTCATTCAATCTCTCAACAACTCTATTTCGTTGTGGAGTTCTTTGTGAAGAGAATTGATGCATAATGCCAAAATTATTGCAAAAGATTTCAAATGCATGATTTTCAAACTCTCCTCCATGATCACTCCTAATGCATGTAATACCATACCCTTTTTCATTTTGATTTTCTTAACATTTTAAAAGCATCAAGAGCATCATCCTTATTACCCATGTGTATCTATAAAAATTGTTAATAATTACAAAAGCATAATATTTGCCACTTCCAAATAAGTCTATATTAAAGAGTTTTTGAAGTATAAATATGATTTTTGCTTTTAAAAGGGGTTTTGACTGTTTACCAAATTGGCATGCTTCACAAATTCTATCTTTTTAAAAATCGATTTGTGGAATTCGAAATTTTTGAAATTAAATCCATACTTGCGTGCCCTAGTCTTCTATACCATAGCCAACTATCATCATGTAATGCAGAAAAACATTTATCACATTATTGCATCTATTTCCAACAAACAAAATTTTGCTATCATATGCATTTTCAATAACACATCTAGTTTTATAAAAAAATAACTATATAGCCTTTATCACACAATTGACTAATGCTAAGAAAATTGTGTTTCAAGTTTTCAAAGAAATGCACATTTTCAATAAGAGTAGAGGATACATTACCGACATTATGAATACCAATAATCTTTCCCTTTGAATTATCTCGAAAAGAAACATTCCCAACGTTCTCGATCTTGGCGAAACTTGAGAACCAAGAGTAATCCCTGTCATGTGTCTTGAATATCCACTATCTAAGTACCACTTATTTTTCTTTTTCTTTGATCCCTGCAGAAAATGTTTCTAAGTTTTAGGTACCCAAAACTTCTTGGGTCCTTGAGTGTTAGCAATGGTTCCTTTTGGAACCTAAATACATTTGATTCCATAATATGCATTTATTTTAACATGGCATCTATATAACTCATGTGAAGATTTCAATTGTAATAATGACAAACAATCTTATGATCACTTGTGGAGATATCTTTAACAAAATAACTCTTATAATATTTTTTTTTCAAGTTAAGCTTATACCCAAGTCCTCCTTTATAAAACACATTTTTTAGTGCTCAACAAAATTTCCAAGTTCTTCTGAACACTTGTGAATTTTAAGACAATTTCATTGAGCTCATGATTCTTTTTCTTAAGCACTTCATTTTCTTTCATGTGATTTTTCATGCTCATATGAAATACTTTGTTTACCTTTAAATGATGCAATTCTATCATGCAACATTTTATTATCCAACTCTAGTCCTTTAATCTTTTCATTTAATGAATCATTGCATTTTTGTAAAGCATCATTTTCATTTGAAATTTCTAGCATTTTGTTTTTAAGGGATACAGTCTTTTTACCTAGTCTTATCCAATCATCTTGCAATTCTTTAAAGGCATTATGTAACTCATCATATGTTGGAAGATCACTTACCTCATCAAGTTCATCAAATGATTCTTCCCCGATTGCCATGAGAGCTAGATTTGTCATCTCTTGTTGCTCTTCATCATCACTTGTTTCCTCATCACTGTCATCCCATGTGGCTACCATTGCCTTCTTCTTGAGCTTATTAAGAAGAGGACACTCGGATTATATGTGTTCGGACTTCTTACATTCATAGCAAATAATTGGCTCCTTTTTCTCTTTTTGATTCTTGTAGTTTCTGAACTTTCTCCGCTCACTAGTTTTCTTATAGAATTTTATGAATCTCCTAGTTAGCATAGCCATCTCCTCATCATCCAGCTCGCTTTTCTCATCACTCTCGTGTTTTGAGGCTCTGAGAGCAATGCTTTTCTTCTTCTCCTCATTGCCTTTTTCTGCTGCCAAGTCTTTCTCATATGAAATAAGAGAACCAATCAAATCATCAATAAGGAAGGTATTTAAATCTTTGGCTTCCTTAATGACAGTCTTCTTAGGTCTCCATTCCTTTGGTAGTGACCTAATAATTTTCTTAACTTTCTGGTTATTCAAAAAGGTTTTTTCCTAGGGCTCTTAGAGTGTTCACTATGTTCGTAAATATAGTATACATAAAATAGACTCTCATTTTGTTCCATTTTGAACAATTTATATTGTCGAGTGTATCTACTTATTTTGGACTCTTTAACTTGATTTGTCCCTTCATAGACAACTTCAAGTTTGTTCCATATTTCTTGAGCACTCTCACAACTAGACACTCTATGAAATTCTTTCATATCAAGAGTACAAAACAAAACATTCATTGCCTTGGAGTTTAAAGATATCTTTTTCTTTTCTACCTCACTCTATTGACTTGAAGGTTTTTAGTCATAGGCATGAATGGACCATCACAAACAACTTCCCAAATTTCATAATCTAAAGCTTGCAAATAAATTCTCATCCTAGTTTTCCAATATGGTAGTCATTACCATCAAAGAATGGTGGTCTAGTTGTGGACTGTCCTTCCCTAAAGGTTGAGTACCTTCCTCTGATACCAAATGAAATATTAATAAGGCAACCCAAGAGGGGGGTGAATTGGGTTTCTAATAATTTTATCAACTAAGAGCCTTAATGCAATTTAAACAAAGCAATCAATTTCAAAATAAGCAAATAAATGTGCAATAAAAAAAAAGGTAGGGTAAGAGAGAGCAAACACATGATTTTTACGTGGTTCGACCAACCATGCCTATGTCCACGCCTCCAAGCTCACCGGACTTGAGGATTTCACTAAGCAAGTGTTCAAGGCTTCAACCACACTTACAATTGACTTCCAAGGTGTCAATAAACTTTTACAACAAGAGATTATCCCCAATCTCTTAACCCAAGTGTATCCAACATTTACAATCACTCAAAGATAAAGATTATAAATAAATTTTCTCTCACACAATGTGTTTTATTACAAATGATAGCTCAAAGTATGAATAAATGAAATAAAATCAAGTTTGAAGCTCAATAATAGTTGTGTACTCAATAGCAAGCTCAATGATTATGGTTGGATCTCTTTTTGTTTGAATTTGATTAAGCCATTTTATAGTTGGAGCTAAAAACTAACCGTTGTTGACTTTCTGCACACAATCGGATCGTCGTTTTGTATTTATTGGATTGCCGTTTTGACATAAGCAAGTGACTATTGTGCCAAAACTCAAATTGTCGGATCGCCGTTATCAAGATATCATATTACCGTTATCGCTCTAGAATCATGTCCAAGTGTATCGATTATTCGTTTGACATAAACGGTTTACGTTTGCAAGATGATTGCTCTCTGGATTGTTATTGGTTTACTGTTATCAATAAAGGGTTTGTCGTTATCTAAAACTTGCTCTCTAAAATGCAATTAGTTCACCGTTATCAATAAACAGTTTGTCGTTATCTTGAAACTTGCTCTCTGGAATGCAATCGAATTACTGATATTCCTAAACGGTTTGCCATTATCGGGAAACTTACTCTTAGTTATCCATAAATGGTTCACTGCTATTGAATTGTTAAATTCTAGAATGCTATCAATTTGCTATTTTCTAATGAACGGTTCACCGTTTTCTTAGAATTTATTTAACCTTAAAAATTTGGTGTGTTGTTTAGTTATTAATAGTTATCCATTTATTTATAGAAGATTATTCTATGCTTCGAATATTGTACGACTTAAAAAATTATGATCTGATTAACAAAATTTTCAGACTTATCAATTTAAAACTTGTTTGTTATCATCAAAATCATTATCATCATTATCATTAAACATACAAGTTAACAGTGCTAAGTGCTCATCATGCTCGACAATAACAATCTTTCACTAGAGAGCCGATATGCCGTGTAGATTTAAGTCAGAATAACCACATAAATCAGAGAGGATGAGAAAGTAAACATATCTAATTAAGCTGATGGATCATTTGAGGCTTCTTCTTCAATCCAAGCTTGAAACTAAATTAGCCACTCATATTTAAATTAGGGGTAAAATGGTAATTTTATTAAAATACATAGAAAATAGAAGATGAAGTGAGAATTATAGAAAATAGAGTTCAAATTTGGATTCAGAGTTGTCAAATTATAGGGGAGCCACTTGTTTATAGATACAACAAGTAAATCTTAACCATCCGAAGAAAACAATTCGGACGCTCAGAATTATGCCACTTGGCAACTCTGATTGGACGGAACACATCATCATGACTGTCATTCCGTCGTCATTCCGTGAAAGTGCATGTATCGTACATGTGTTTTTCAGTCCACTAATATGCTGTCACGTCAGCACTAAATGCAAAGTCAACTTTTAAATCCCATGATGTGTTGCCATGTCATCAATCAATGCCACATCATCTTAGTCAATGCAACATTGTCGGTCAACACCACATTAGCATTTTTTGGTCCAATAAGATGCTACCACATCATCAATGAACGCCACATCAGCAAGTCAATCCCACTTCAACGGGCCCTACCAACATTTCAAAATTATTTTTTGCCCTTTATGCATTTCCTAAGGTTTTTCAACTGTTGTAAGCTCAAAAGTGCTATCCGTTTTGCTATATGACTTCTTGTTAATTGTAAAATGATCAAGACACCTCTAAAATATATAAAATACTCAAATTATAACAAACCACATGCAATTAAAGCTTAATAGACTTAATTGCATAAAAGTAGAAACGTTAGAGAGAGAAAATGATGATTTTACCTTTGTAAATATGCAATTTTCAGCACTCAACACACCATCTAACCAGTTTATTACTAGTCCCTAACAAATTAAGTGATAATATCTAGCAAAATTCAAATTGAAAATTGTTTACCAAATAAGTGAACTTTCTGAAAATTCTATTCTTCTCTTTTGCTACTCAACCATCAATCAACAATTCAGCAAACCGTCTTTAGTGCTTAGTAATGTTTGACATAATGATTATGGGGTTTGGTCAAAATAAAGAAATGTTTTCATTCTTACCATTTTATCGGAGTTTCTTCCGTAGGCAGTAGGTTTATCTCTAACCACCTCTAACTATTTTATGTGAACACTCTTTGCTTGTCTAGGCCAAGGCCTAATTGGTAAGTAAGAGTTCGGTTGGACAAAATGAACTCTCACTATTTTACACGAATACTCTCTACTTGTCTAAGTAAAAGACCCAGTTACTAAGTAAAAGACCCAACTTACACGAATACTTTCTGCTTGCTTAGGCAGGAGACGTAGTTACTAACTAAGTGAAAGTGTTTTTTTTTTAATTTTTTCTCTCTTTTTTCTTTTCTCTTTTTTTTTTTTTGGGTGAAATGACCATTGCCTTTGGTTGTTGCTCACGATATGAGATGAAAGGAGTAGGTATTACAAAATCTTAACTTACCACCCCATCACTTACCGTGTATGTGTGCATCTAGACGGATCTATTAAACCTCTCAAGATGGCCAAGGTAGACAAAAAGGGTTAGTTAATAATATCAAAGTCAAAAATTTAGTTTTTGCTTTCATTCTCTAAAATTTAGAAAATGTGTTTCTAGAGTAATTGAACTCCATATTATCTTCGACTGAAATTTATCCTACATTAGTCTTTACAATAAAAATTAGTAAAAATATCGCCAGGATAGAAAAGATGTGTTTCTATGCTAAGCCATCTTTTGAAAATATATTTTTTTGTACTGAGCCATCTTTGACTCATAGGATGAGACATTGTCTTCAATATCTTGAAGGACTGAAATAGAGTTTAGAAGACATCACCTGAACACTGCAATAGAAAATATTTACAAACGGAGTCTTAAATATAATTTGTGCTTTTTACTACCACTGCAATCATCACTAGTCGACCAATCCTATGGAAAAGTCTTGGGATCAAGCTCTAGTCTTATAAGCTTCTAAAAGATCAAGTAACTCACTATTAGTAGGAGCACAAACAAAGAGTTTTTTTACTATAAATGAAATGAAACGATTCTTAATTGCATTATTAATAAATGTTATCAAGTCATCATAAAAGATATTAACATTTAACAAACCGATGAGTTTCTGATATTAAGAAAATAAAGGCATCTGCATGATTTAAAATTTTGGGTATTCTTTCTTGCATACTCGAGATGACTATGATGATAAAGAGCACTTGGCTTCCTCTAGTGTAAGCAGCTTCGAAGACAATTCTTGACAACTCTAGGTCACCTCCTCCATGTATTAACTGTATCTTTCTCTCTGCAACTACTCGACCAAGATCTATAGTTACTTCAACAAACTCTTTATATTTGCCATAGTGAAACCTAAAAAACACACATACGTTTTGGAGTTGTTTGCTTAAACTTGCTACCATTAGGAAAAATCTTACAAACAATTTGTAAATGCTTAAAAAATGCTCGTATTTAAAGTTTTTAGTGACAGATAAAATGATACATAGCTATAAATGGGTTGTTGGATTTGTCAAATGACACGTAAGACTTGTGACTTAATTATTCAAAAGCAAACAATAAAATAAACAAATAATGATTAAATAGAAAATCACACCATTAAAAGTAATAATGCAAATAATAAATCAAAAGGATATGCACTGGTAGTTGTGATTGTAACTCGCATCTTCCTCTGGTTTTACATTTAAAAACTATTTCAACGCCCTTTATGGGTCAAGGATAGGCTTGCCATCAAATTTTCTTATAAACTGGCGAACGGGGACATTTATAGTTAGATTCCTAACACTATATTGTGCTCTTTTTTTTGGAATAATGGCTATAACTGGGAAATTGCACTAGGATGTGTTTCAAGAGACAAAAGGATGCCATCTAATGCTTCTTTATCCAAGTCATTCTTAATGAATTTAATCTTTCATGTTATCGAACACCACTTCCAAATAAATGCATGGATTTCTATAGCATTGAATTTTGTCAAACTTATGACAGGAAACTGGAAGCCATGCAGTTCTTCATTTTCTTGCATAATTTTTTGTCCTGCAACCAGGCATTTAAGCAACAAATTTGGGAGATGATTCTTTTGCTAACTGTATTTTGGCTTCGATTAACCAACGAATGTTAACAAGGATGTTATTCTTCATAAGCAAGTGCACACGTTCAGATCGAGCTTTATAAGTTGTGAGGATTGCATTTTGAGGGAGAAAGGGAAATCATTTATGAAGCTTTGTAAGAATTGTATTCCTATCCATACCTTGGTTGCGGAGTGTCAGTTATTATAGGAAACTAAGAGAACCGACTTCAATAGTCATAGAGTACTATTATCCACCATTTAACCGGGGTGACAAATGACAACACATCAAAGAAAATAATCGATCTAAAAAAAACAAGAAACACGTGAAAGTAAACAACAAAATAAAAACACACTATGTAGAAAATGAGATGTTAACTTACTGTCATCCCTTTATTGAGTTTATCTCATGTTCTAATTGGATATCATAAACACCACCTTCAATTGTTCTCAATTGTCTTTCTATCTAGTTAAAATATGATAATAATGCCAGTGGTCATAAATCCCAAACAAGATGTGATTGGCAAATTTGGAGCAAAAACCGCTTAGCTAACGCTTTGCATATAGAAGTCACTTAAGGTGGTTAAAGATGATTTGTCTAACTGAGGTACTCAGGATGTATAGTATAAGTGATGAGAGAAAATATAATTGTTAAATAAACACATTTAAATAGAAAATAAATAATTTCAAAAGAATAGTAAAATAAAATTACAAAAGGTTAAGTCACTGAAAAGAAATTGAAAAAGTTTCAGTCTATATTTGGTGGGTCACTCAAATCTATTTTGATGTCTTCTCTATATGGTTAGTACTCAAGATATGGCTTTACATCTCTGACCATTAATGATACGAAATCCCACAATGAAACTTTGAAACCCACTCTTAATTTGAAGTTTCAACTTCCCAATAAAAATATAAATAGATTTAAGACAAACAAAACCTTGACCCAATATTTAAGAAAACATGAACCAAATGTATAGAGAATGATATTGACGCCACACTCAAGGAATAGATGAGAAGGTGAGTGATAAGTCTAAATTTGGAACGCCACAAGAATGCAAATTCTTGATAAGTTCACTAGTTCTCTAAAGAACCAAAGAAAGAATAATCTTTCAAATTCAAATAACATTAATCTCTTAATTGTCATACATAGCAGGGTTGCTGAGTTTAAATAGGCTAAAAGAAACCCAAGATCCTAAAAATACAAATGGAAACATTAGAACAACTCTCCAAGTATAGGTTTGTCAAAGGGTGCTTTAAACGCCTTCACCAACCCACCATTATTAATGTTAGCATTGACAAACATAATGCTATCCCACCATCATCAATGGCAGACTTACCTAACACATTGATAAACTTGACACAAAACAAATAAATGAAGTTGAATAATCAAAGGAGTCGTTTGAATTCCCAAGCCTGAACAAGCTGTAATAAATTGATCATAACTCCTTCTAGAGAACTCCAAATCTAGTCTGTAAAATGCATTGGAAAGCTAACTTAATTATCTTTGCAACGGTATATAGCTTGCACATTAATTTTGGCTCAATCAATACCAGATTTATTCCGAATTTGCCCTTTCTGCATTTGATCCAAATTGTGTATTTGGCTGCCCAATAGCTTGAATAATGCCCACAATGCCTTGTCTTCTCTCCAAGTCCAATTCATGATGTCTTGCATCTTTTTTTGCTCTAGCTCTTGTACCTCCTGAATGTGTAAAGGATCACTTGAAGCTTTAATGGTATTCCCTTGATGGTTTTCATCAATTAACTTTAAAAATGGCATCATGCTTTGGATTCTTAATATTAATGGCCCCACATGGAAAAACAATGTGCACAATAAATGGACCAAACCATCAAGAGCATAATTTACTAGGGAATAGATGCAACCGAGAATTGAATAAAAATATTTTTTGACCTAGTGTAAAAGATTTTCTCATCATATGCTTGTCATGAAAGACATTTTCATCCATTGCTTGTAATTATATGAATTATTGGGAATTTTCTCAAGTTCTACCATCTGTAATCTTCTTTCTGAACCAACTTATTGCATGTCAAAGTTGAATTTCTTGATGGCCCAGTATATACGATGCTTGTAATTATATGAATTATTGGGAATTTTCTCAAGTTCTACCATCTGTAATCTTCTTTTTGAACCAACTTATTGTATGTCAAAGTTAAATTTCTTGATGGCCCACTAGTTGGTACCAAGATTTTCCATATGTCACCAAAGTGTCGGGTAATGGTTTGAGCTCGACCTTTGGTAGTGATTCCGATTATAAGTTGAGTTTTTTCTTTGATAGTGTCAGTTGCTCTATTCTTGACTTCCATTTGTCAATATCCATACAGGGTGATGAATAAGTAACGTGTTGACCTCATCAATTGATCTGTTAATATCAAAATCCAAACCAAAGTGAGTTAAACATGTTTATAAAAGATCATCACTAAGGTTAGAAGGAAAAGTATGAGTCAATTAATTCTTCAATTAAATCCATGTCAACAATTCCTTCATCTCAATTACAAGGTTGTTTGGCAATATTAAAGATATTCAATTCTATTGTCACATTGCCAAAGGACAACTGTATATTTTTAGTCCTATATTAAATATATGCATTAGTAGTTGCCAAGAAAGGTCGACCTAGAATAATGGGGGCGTGCTTCTTCGAATCCTGCATCGATTGAGTGTTAATCACAATAAAATCAACGGGAAAATGAAACTTATGTACTTGTATAAGCATGTCCTCTACTATACTGCAATGTATTTTTATGGATCGATCTGCAAGTTGCAATACAACTAATATTGTGTGTAATATTCCTAGTGCAAGCTTTACAAATACTAAATAAGGCAAAATATTTACACTAGCTCCTAGGTCCAACAAAGCATTCTCAAATGTGTTGTTCCCTATGCTACATAAGATGGTAGGGTAGCCTAAGTCTTTGTATTTTAGAGGAATTTTATGTTGGAGTATGGAACTAATGCCTGTTAGAAAAGCATTTTTTAATGCAAATGTCTTTAAAAAACTTGGCATAAGAGGGCACTTGTTTAATAGCATCAAGCAAAGGGATGTTAACACGTATCTGTTTAAAAATCTTCATATTTGCTTGAGCTAACCTTTGAGGGTAAAAGAGCTTTTGAAATGCATTCACTTTGTTGATAAACTAGTACAAACCTTATGACTCTCTTAGGTCTAGGCACTAGCTAGCTTAGGAATTTGCCTTCTCAACAGTTATTGCCAAGTTCTGAACCGAAGAAACAAGTTGACCCTCCATCTTTTCGAGGTTCGAAGTCGATTAGGCTTGTGAATTCAACTCTCATCTCATTTCGCAGCTTATCAATTATGCATTTTTGTTATTCTATTGTGGTATGAGCAAAATTTTTTACACTTTAGAATGTTTCTTCTCATGGTCTGACTTGTGAATGGTTCTGATTGCATGGTCTAAATGGTGGCTGAGATATTTAAGGAGCTTGAGGAACTGGTTGCACGAGTAGAGCTGGAGCTACTGGTCCGTTCTATTGGAATCCATGAGACCTTGAAAAGTTGGGATGGTGTCTCCTCCATGATTGCAAATATTGGAGTAAGGATTGTAGTTCAGCCCTTTTCCCATCACATTTATGGCATTGGCTTGATCTGGCCATGAATCATGCTCAAATTAATTCTAGGATATGGATATAGTGACTTGGCAGCTATTATTGATGCTATTTAGAAAGA